>NC_091302.1:16736088-16891088 GCF_038502225.1 Cherax quadricarinatus | reverse complement strand
TGACCACAGGGAGGAGTACAAGATCAGCAAGTACAGGGACATTAGCCAACAGTATCAATTTGTCCCAGTGGGATCAGAGACCTTGGGATCATGGGGAAAAAATGCCACACGTTTCCTTAAAGAATTGGGTTCCAGACTCATCGACACCACCAGGGACCCAAGGGCAGCCACTGTCATGTTCCAGCTCCTCAGCGTAGCCATCCAGAGGGGAAATGCTTGCTGCATACTTGGCTCGCGTCCAGCCTCGGAGGAGCTGGAGGAAATTCATGATCTTTGATACAGTGTGCCATTGTATTTATGTTTATGTTTTTTTCTGTAAATGTATTCTGTAAATGTATTCTGATTATTAATAAATGTTCACATCGAATATAAAATATATAGGGGGTGGTAGGAGAAGAAAATATTCAAACAGCTCCGGGGAGAACCTTGAGTTCTTCCTGAGGTACGTTTATTGTCTTCTCTCAGGATGAGGGTCCCCATTCCAGCTATAGAGGTGGTACTTCCCTATATATATATATATATATATATATATATATATATATATATATATATATATATATATATATATATATATATATATATATATATATATATATATATTATATATATATATATATTTATATATATATATATATATATATATATATATATATATATATATATATATATATATATATATATATATATATATTCTTTCAACACACCGGCCGTATCCCACCAAGGCGGGGTGGCCCAAAAGGAAAAACGAAAGTTTCTCCTTTTACATTTAGTAATATGTACAGGAGAAGAGGTTACTAGCCCCTTGCTCCCGGCATTTTAGTCGCCTCTTACAACACGCATGGCTTACGGAGGAAGAATTCTGTTCCACTTCCCCATGGAAATATATATATATATTTTTTTTTTTTTTTATTATCACACCGGCCGATTCCCACCAAGGCAGGGTGGCCCGAAAAAGAAAAACTTTCACCATCATTCACTCCATCACTGTCTTGCCAGAAGGGTGCTTTACACTACAGTTTTTAAACTGCAACATTAACACCCCTCCTTCAGAGTGCAGGCACTGTACTTCCCATCTCCAGGACTCAAGTCCGGCCTGCCGGTTTCCCTGAATCCCTTCATAAATGTTACTTTGCTCACACTCCAACAGCACGTCAAGTATTAAAAACCATTTGTCTCCATTCACTCCTATCAAACACGCTCACGCATGCCTGCTGGAAGTCCAAGCCCCTCGCACACAAAACCTCCTTTACCCCCTCCCTCCAACCCGTCCTAGGCCGACCCCTACCCCGCCTTCCTTCCACTACAGACTGATACACTCTTGAAGTCATTCTGTTTCGCTCCATTCTCTCTACATGTCCGAACCACCTCAACAACCCTTCCTCAGCCCTCTGGACAACAGTTTTGGTAATCCCGCACCTCCTCCTAACTTCCAAACTACGAATTCTCTGCATTATATTCACACCACACATTGCCCTCAGACATGACATCTCCACTGCCTCCAGCCTTCTCCTCGCTGCAACATTCATCACCCATGCTTCACACCCATATAAGAGCGTTGGTAAAACTATACTCTCATACATTCCCCTCTTTGCCTCCAAGGACAAAGTTCTTTGTCTCCACAGACTCCTAAGTGCACCACTCACTCTTTTTCCCTCATCAATTCTATGATTCACCTCATCTTTCATAGACCCATCCGCTGACACGTCCACTCCCAAATATCTGAATACGTTCACCTCCTCCATACTCTCTCCCTCCAATCTGATATTCAATCTTTCATCACCTAATCTTTTTGTTATCCTCATAACCTTACTCTTTCCTGTATTCACCTTTAATTTTCTTCTTTTGCACACCCTACCAAATTCATCCACCAATCTCTGCAACTTCTCTTCAGAATCTCCCAAGAGCACAGTGTCATCAGCAAAGAGCAGCTGTGACAACTCCCACTTTGTGTGTGATTCTTTATCTTTTAACTCCACGCCTCTTGCCAAGACCCTCGCATTTACTTCTCTTACAACCCCATCTATAAATATATTAAACAACCACGGTGACATCACACATCCTTGTCTAAGGCCTACTTTTACTGGGAAAAAATTTCCCTCTTTCCTACATACTCTAACTTGAGCCTCACTATCCTCGTAAAAACTCTTCACTGCTTTCAGTAACCTACCTCCTACACCATACACTTGCAACATCTGCCACATTGCCCCCCTATCCACCCTGTCATACGCCTTTTCCAAATCCATAAATGCCACAAAGACCTCTTTAGCCTTATCTAAATACTGTTCACTTATATGTTTCACTGTAAACACCTGGTCCACACACCCCCTACCTTTCCTAAAGCCTCCTTGTTCATCTGCTATCCTATTCTCCGTCTTACTCTTAATTCTTTCAATTATAACTCTACCATACACTTTACCAGGTACACTCAACAGACTTATCCCCCTATAATTTTTGCACTCTCTTTTATCCCCTTTGCCTTTATAAAAGTTAGCATATGAGAAGTTTTTACAAAGTAGAAGTGATGCAAGGAGGGAAGAGTATATGGAGAAAAAGAGAGAAGTTAAGAGAGTGGTGAAGCAATGTAAAAAGAGAGCAAATGAGAGAGTGGGTGAGATGTTATCAACAAATTTTGTTGAAAATAAGAAAAAGTTTTGGAGTGAGATTAACAAGTTAAGAAAGCCTAGAGAACAAATGGATTTGTCAGTTAAAAATAGGAGAGGAGAGTTATTAAATGGAGAGTTAGAGGTATTGGGAAGATGGAAGGAATATTTTGAGGAATTGTTAAATGTTGATGAAGATAGGGAAGCTGTGATTTCGTGTATAGGGCAAGGAGGAATAACATCTTGTAGGAGTGAGGAAGAGCCAGTTGTGAGTGTGGGGGAAGTTCGTGAGGCAGTAGGTAAAATGAAAGGGGGTAAGGCAGCCGGGATTGATGGGATAAAGATAGAAATGTTAAAAGCAGGTGGGGATATAGTTTTGGAGTGGTTGGTGCAATTATTTAATAAATGTATGGAAGAGGGTAAGGCAGCCGGGATTGATGGGATAAAGATAGAAATGTTAAAAGCAGGTGGGGATATAGTTTTGGAGTGGTTGGTGCAATTATTTAATAAATGTATGGAAGAGGGTAAGGTATATATATAATATATATATATATATATATTATATATATATATATATAATATATATATATATATATATATATAATATATATATATAATATATATATATATATATATATATATATATATATACATGTACTGTTGCCTGTTTTTGCTGTTGCACTTGAAGTATGTGTACCTAGGTTACACAAGTGGCGTTCCACAGGGATCAGTCTTGGGCCCGTTGTTGTTTATAATATATATCAATGATCTTGATGAGGGAATTACTAGTGATATGAGCAAATTCGCCGATGACACAAATTTAGGTAGGATAACTGATTCAAACGTAGATGTTATGGAACTTCAGGAGGATTTAAACAAACTCTATTCTTGGTCAGAAAAGTGGCAGATGCAGTTCAATGTAGATAAATGCAAGGTTCTGAAGCTCGGGAGTGCCCATAACCCTAGTACTTATAAGTTAAATGATGTAGAACTTAGCCATACAGATTGCGAAAAGGACTTGGGGGTTATCGTGAGCAGCAACCTTAAACCAAGACAGCAATGCCTAAGCGTACGTAATATGGCAAATAGATTACTGGGATTTATATCAAGAAGTGTAAGCAACAGAAGTCCAGAGGTCATACTGCAGCTTTATACATCATTAGTAAGGCCTCACCTAGATTATGCAGCTCAGTTCTGGTCTCCAGCGTAGGATGACTAAATTAATACATAGCATTAGAAATCTTCCTTATGAAGAAAGATTGAAGACTCTTAAGTTACATTCACTTGTTAGACGAAGAATGAGGGGAGACCTGATCGAAGTGTATAAGTGGAAGATAGGTATTAATAAAGGGGATATTAACAAGGTCTTGAGGATATCTCTCCAAGAGAGAACCCGCAGTAATGGATTTAAATTAGATAAGTTTAGATTTAGAAAGGACATAGGAAAGTATTGGTTTGGAAATAGGGTAGTTGATGAGTGGAACAGTCTACCTAGTTGGGTTATTGAGGCTGGGACTTTGGGTAGTTTCAAATTTAGGTTGGATAAGTACATGAGTGGGAGGGGTTGGATTTGAGTGGGACTTTCACATCAGAGCTTATTTCTTGGGTGGCATTGAAAATTGGGTTGGGCAAATGTTTTGTTAGTGGGATGAATTGTGAAGGACCTGCCTAGTATGGGCCAACAGGCCTCCTGCAGTGTTCCTCCTTTCTTATGTTCTTATGTTCTTATGCAAGAGTGGATGGTTGGTCTTAGGAAAGACCTGCAAAGCATGGATCATTGTAGCTATTTATCTAATGTTCTTATGTTTTCATAAAAATTAGAGAGTAGCCCTGGCACTAGCCCCAAAACGAAAATATTTATTTTAATCTACACATAAGCGTTCAAATTAATTATATCCGGATCACAATATATATGTTTATCGACAGGGCAATAATTAAAGTAAATGAAAATCCTGAAAAATGCTTTCAGTCTTCTTTGTGAGAAAAATTCTTAAAACTTTGAATAATTATACAGTAAATGGTTTTAAAAGATGCAGTTTAAACAGGGTGAAAACTAAAACGGAAGAAAATTTTTAGTGAGAAAATGTTTTGCTTTAAGAAGAGCATGAACAAGTCATGTAGAGGTGTACGAATATATCCAGCGTAAATAAATACTCGTGGAAAGCAAAACGGCAGTTCGGTGGAGCGAGTGAAGTGGGTCAGACCTCTTGATTGGAAGTGAGGGACCTCGCTGCTGGAAGTTGGCTGGGATGTCATCTGATCAGGAATCGATGACACCTGTAATGTAGGTGATGTCTCTGGCTGGAAGGTGAGGATGTAAACTCTGAGTATGAATGCGGATGTCACCTGCTCACTATAATGAATAAGGCATTGACTGCGAATGAACCTATGTTACACAACGAATCAGCATAAATCAGTTTAATGAAGTACATAAGATATGACGGAAAATTTCAGCGTATATGGTACTTCCGTGTGTGGGGTCCGAAGCATCAAGTGCTGAGTGAGTTAGAAGAACAGTGCCTCAGCAGGCCTGTCAGACCACGTTTAATTTCAGCTCTAATGCTATACGTGTTATGAATATGAATAAGTGAAACATTCATCTGTTTTTCTCAATGTGGTAGTGAGTTTAATTTGCGATTATTAAAGGCATCTGCATTTTTATCTCGTTATTTTGATAAAATTAAAAATGGAGATGGGTGACACGGTGCCGGACTATTCCGTTTTTTTTTTTTTGTCGGCTCTATAGGCATCATTCGTATTCGAAGACTTCCAGCAGTTAACCTGATGTAGACTCGGTCACATCCTCCACATGGTATTCTGCAAAGTTCGACATCCTGCGGTTCCACAAGGTCTGTTGAAGTCTTTGTAAATTCACTGATGGTCCTGGTATCAAAAGTCACTACCAATATTGGAAATTTTTTCAGGGTTACTTCAATTCTTCTCTTGATTTGGTTCAGCCACAATATTGTGACTTTACTCAACCAGCGGATATTAGAATATTATAGTCACACAGTGAATGGAAGGAATAGAGGACAGCAGGAGAGACACTAAGCTAGAGTGATGAGATTAGTGCTCACTAGTGAGAAAATGAGATGTTTGCTCAGAGAGACGCCCACTCTGACACTATATCACTAGACGCTCAGTATACCTCTAAAACGCTGTTACTATAAACAGCATAGTCACTAAGACACGAGTCATTCTCCAGGATTAGGACACTCACCGGCTGGGAAGACATGGAAGACACAAGGGCGTCGTTGGTGTCCCACAGCATTGGTACCCCAACAGAGGAGAGTGCCGTAGTCCAGCTCGTTGTTGGGTGTGTAGCTCACTGTTGACCCTGACTCCAGTGGCTGTATGTGCTCCTAGGAGAGACAATACTCAATGAGAGGAAGAGAGAGAGAGAGAGAGAGAGAGAGAGAGAGAGAGAGAGAGAGAGAGAGAGAGAGAGAGAGAGAGAGAGAGAGAGAGAGAGAGAGAGACAGACAGACAGACAGACAGACAGACAGAGAGACAGAGAGACAGAGAGAGAGATAGAGAGAGAGATAGAGAGAGAGAGAGAGAGAGAGAGAGAGAGAGACAGACAGACAGACAGAGAGAGAGAGAGAGAGAGAGAGAGAGAGAGAGAGAGAGAGAGAGAGACAGACAGACAGACAGACAGACAGACAGACAGACAGACAGACAGAGAGTGTGTGTACCACTAGTCAGGAGTCTTACTAACTATTAGCAGACGTCGAATCTTGCAATCACTCCATCGTGCACTGAATGACTCTCTCGGATTTACCACCAACTCGTGGAAGCTGATGCGAGAGAATTTCATTGTGCTATACTGCATGCAGCATTAAACCCACAGTGGATCATTCAGAGCAGTGAGGTGTTGAAGGCTCGATCCCCAGTAATCTAGAACGCGGCCCGGTTTCTGACCAGTCAATCTGTTGGTGTTAGTGCGGCGTACCTTGGGAATATCAGCACTCTCGCCGCTGTTATTGAAGGTCCACCTGAAGGACATAGGCGGAGGATGAGCGTCCAGGTAACAGGCAATGTTCACCTCTTCATGTCTGGCAGCTCCGTGGTAAGTCATCTGAGGGTTCCTACACACAGGTGCGTCTGAAGAGACAATAGAAACACTACTGCAACTACTTGACTTTTTAATATAAAAAAATAAGTAATTCAGGAGGGTGCTGATACATAACTCTGATAGTCATATAGCGGGAACAACCGTGCCATGCTACCATCATACCTGATATAACTCTTACATGGTGGAAACATCGAAGTATGCTGCTACAATATACCTTAATTATCTTGTGGGAACGCCCGTAGTGCGATTCAACTCTATTCTGTATGAGCGTTTGAATGTAAAAACACAAACAGTGCTGTTATCCTGTTCTTTCTGATACATGATGGGAACAATAGCAGTGTGCTACTACAAAGATCTGCCTCAGACTGATAAGACGGAAATACACTCAGCGCCCTGTTATCCTATTCAGTATGACTGGTATACCTTTGAAACATCTACAGTGTTTTGTGACTACATTCTGTTTAATTGTTACATGAAGGAGTAGATGGAATAGGAAGTAGGTTCATTAAAGCAATTAAGAGCTTTTGTGGTAGAATAAACAAATAACACTCACATAGGAGAAA
This sequence comes from Cherax quadricarinatus, assembly GCF_038502225.1. Lineage (NCBI taxonomy): Eukaryota > Metazoa > Arthropoda > Malacostraca > Decapoda > Parastacidae > Cherax > Cherax quadricarinatus. The sequence continues at coordinate 16,883,850 of NC_091302.1, read as the reverse complement.
GAAACTTAATGATGACGTTTCGGTCGGACTCGGACCATTAACTAGTCACACTAACACACGAGGATAAGGGTGCCAGTATATATACGAGAGGAGGGTAGGGACGTCCGACCCTGCCCTCCTCTCGTGTTAGCAAGGTAACATTTATAAAGGAATTCAGAGAAAAACCCAGAGGACTTGAGCCCTTTACATAGGAAGAACAGTGTCTGAACTCTGAAGGAGGGATGGGAATGTTTCAGTTTGGAAGGTCGTCTGAGTTGTGATGCAGGTGCATTTCTAGTAAGAGTGATCGAAGGAATGACGGTGAAAGTTTTTCACTTGTTGGATCACCCTACCTTGGTAGGAGACAGCCACGGTGTCAGTTACCAAATTCTATACGATAGCACCCCTCAAGGAAGGTTCCTTGATGTTGGTGAGGGGCTCTTGATTTAGAGAATTGGATTTGTGCTCCAGTTCCCCGAATTAAGCCTGAATGCCTTCCACATCCCCCCCCAGGCGCTGTATAATCCTCTGGGTTTAGCGTTTCCCCCTTGATTATAATAATAATATACGATAGCTGCACTGTGGGAACACTCTCAGTGTGCGACAACCTGCTTTGTGTGATAGTTACATTGTAGGGACCTCAACAGTTACATTGTAGGAATCTCAACAGAGTGCTGGTACCCTCTTCTGTATGAGGGTTACATTATAGGAACCTCAGCACAGCGCTGGTACCCTCTTCTGTATGTGAGTTACACTGTAGGAACGTCAGCAGAGTGCTGGTACCCTCTTCGGTAAGAGAGTTACATTGCCGCAATGCTCACAATGTGGGAACATCAACAGTGTGCTGCTTTCCAATTCTACATTAGAGTTACATTCTGCTGGTAACCTCTTCTGTGTGAGAGTTACATTGTGAAAATACCCACAGGGTGCTGCTATCTTACTTTAAATGATAATAACATAGTGGAAACATCCACAGCTGGCTGCTAACCGATTCTGAATGATAGTTGCACTGTGGGACCACTGTCAGGATGAAGCTACATCATTCTGCATGACAACTAAATAAACACATTATAAGAATACATAATTCAATAACAGACTTAAATTACTAGAGCAAATTATCGCCATGTTTCTCAGCAATAGTTTATTCATTTGTGGATAAAGTGATGTACTTATGTGTTTCCTGAATTGATAGACTTCAATAGGGCGATGAGGATATCGTTACTCATTACACCAAGACTTTCAGAGTCAGGACACTGAACTTTTAACTTAAACTACTCAAGTCTTGCTAGCTAGTGCCACTCAAACCCCTCCTAGAAAGGATTTGAGAGATACCACTTAAGGAAAACTTTAGACTACCCTAAGTTAAATACATTTTACACGGGAGTTGGCCAGCGTTCACCATATTTTCCCAAACAACAATTCAGATTGTATTTCATGAAGAGCTAAACCCGTTTAGATAATTCAGCACCAGGAATGTAGTCTGGATCCTCCATCCGCTAATTGCTCCCCCATCTCTATATAATCAAATTGTTGATGGTACAAGAATTTTTACAAAACAGAGATGAACAAGGCAGAGAGCTCTCATTACGCAATCATATAACGATGCGGAACACTTTTAACACAAAATATTTCAACTGATTTTAATAGCAATATATTTTAATCATTAAGCATCATGCAATAAAAAATTGATATTTCTAAAGTATAACAAAGCACATGATGTGTTTGTGTATATCTTTGTGTTTGTATACATGTGTTTTTTTTTCTCTTTTTTTTTGCGTTTACGTACGTCATCACCAATTCGTAATTATTTAAGGGATAATTATCTATTTTAACTAGAGAGAGATTTCAGTCACGTGATTTAGAAAACTGTGTCCTCCATTTTGCCGGTCTAATGCGCCATTTTGCCGGTCTAATGACATTTTGCCGGTCTAATGCGCCATTTTGCCGGTCTAATGCGCCATTTTGATTCAATAGTCATAGGGTGTGATGAAGCTAATAAGTGAGGGACGAACATGTGACGAGGTCATATTTAAGTCACCGATCATACAGGGGGAGAATTTGTGAGATATGATCAGGTAACAACATTAGGTAAATGTGATTCATAAACTCTGCCTCAGATAGTGTTTAAACTCTTGAAACTGACAGAGAATCTTCTGAGCCTAGAATTTTGTGATACCCATAAATACCCTGTAGAAACTCTTCATCATACGCAGCAGAGACAGTGGACGACTACGAAGATACGGACATATTTAAATATTTCCGAGCTGAATCTCTCAATAATTACTTGTTATATGTCACGTATAGGTCCATGTGTGTCATCAATGTTAGGGTAAGTGACACTAGGGCAAGTAACACTAGGGTAAGTGACACTAGGATAAGTGACACTAGGGTATGCGACACTTTCATGTATAAGAAACAGTGGAGCACTCCATCAGGTCTGCTGGCCCTTGCTAGGCAGGTCCATATCACACCAAAACACACTCCTGTACCTGTTCCACTCATCTGTAACTTTAATGAGAAACTAATACTTCCTTCTCTCCTTCCTAAATTTAAAATTGTCCAGCTTGAATCCACAGATGCAAATCTTGCCTTGTTAAAATATTTTCAGCACGTTATCTACATCGCCTTCATTCATTCCGGTTTTTCCACGTGTTTATTTAAGTGAAATCCCCTAAATCTACACCTCGAAGAGCTCAGATTCACTGAATTGAACCTGTCTTCGTTAAAAGCTTTCTGATTCCTGAATCATCTTCGTCATCTTTCTCCATAAAATTTCCAACGAATCTGTGTCTAATATGTAATATGGAGACTAGAGCTAATCAATACTTTCTAAATGAGTCTTTATTAAAGATATAATATCGAAGTATATTTACATGACTTATATTATTTATACCTTTTGATATGAGGACAAGAATTAGCTTTACTGCGAATACTTATACACTGTTAATTTTCTTGTAGAAATCTGTTAACCAGAACTTCTCAGTCTATATATTAACCTTTACCCTAGATGGAGCCAAGCCTAATCCAAAACCTAATGCTGCCTTTTTCTCTGGTCTAGCTGAGTGTCAGGCAGATTAATGCCAGACTCTGAGCTCCAAGTCGAGTTCAACCAGTCTGAGAGCATGCGTTCTGTTTTCTCGATAATCTGTATCTTCACATGTAGTTCACGATACACGTAGTCACTCGTTCTCTAAGCATTGTTGAAACAGTGTATCCATGAAAACCCATATCCCCTTCCTCGTTGACCTGGAGAGTTCATGCTATTCTAATCTAAGGTCACCAATTGTAGGTCATCAAATGATTTGTCAGTAAGGTTGCCCAAACGATCATGCACTGTTAATTTGGGAAGCAATTGTTCATTTACTTTTTCGTAATCAGTTTTAGAATAGATTTTAAGGTTTGAGACTAGTAAGTATGTAGAAAGAGTCATAAACTGGATAGGAAATAAATGGAAGAAGGATATGATATAGACAAAGATTTCAAAACTAGCAATTGTGCATTTAAAAGACGAGACGGAAGAATTTAGGGACAAAGTTTGAAGCCTCTCAATATAATCCATCGTCAGCAGTTAGGATACATGTTATATAATAGAACTAATAGACAGTACACTGAAAGTCTTAACATGTTAACCGGAGCACATAAGTATTTCAATACGAGTCACTGAAAGAATGGTTTTTAGAGATAAAAAATACATTTTATAAATTTTCCTCGTCTGTCATATGGTGACATGTACCGCGTTCCCTGTGTGGAATGTGACAAGTTTTAATTTGGATAGACTGGAAAAATCTTCACAGTTCTGTTTTTCTAACACCGTTATTCAGTATTAAATGAACACGAATCTAATAACATTTTTGAGCATTTGAGTCTGTATGGCCACCCAGTAAACTGGGTTACCGCCCAGTTTACTGGGTTAACCAGCCATCATATAATATGTTAATCACCCATGAAATGATATGGGCAATGAAGCAGATTTATGGTGTACACTGTCTAGATAATTGCATTATCCCGAATGTTCTACACAATTTAAGACCAGCTACATTTCGACTGATTACAATGGGTGTATCCATTACCCAAAAAAGTGCAGTTACCAGAGTCTTAATCATTGTTCTGACAAGGAGATGTATTTGTGGAAAGACAGGTTATGTTTTATTTTGTGGTCCACTGGAAGACTTGATTCATATCATCTACTCTGCCCTGAAAAGATACCATTCTCATGCTAATTCTAGTATAGGATGATGCAATGCAGTGATTGATGTTTCTATGTCAGGTGTGAGAACGAGAAAGATAATTGGTGCTACTAATGTATGTTGGATGACACAGATCCTCTATGGCAGTTCACCTCACGTAATTGTGGTTACCGGGGTCGGTTCATAGCTCCTGGCCCCGCCTCTTCGCTAGTCGCTGCTAGATTCATTCTCTCCCTGCTCCATAAGCTTAATCGAACCTATTATCAAAGCTATTAATGGATCCTGCTTCAGAGTTTACTTTGCCACTATTACTATCTGGGATCTATCTTTTAAAAAAATAATGATCTATCTGCAGACTTTTCCAGTTATTCCCTCGGCATGCATTCTGTGCGTTTTAAGTAATTCATTCAATTTGCCTTCCAATAACACATCGTAATGGCTCAGTATTTGTGAACTCCAGGAACGACCTGATCTATACCAATCTTGCCCTGGGTTTGGGTTTTGCATATGTTGTCAGTTAATGTGATTACCATCCATGTTTCTTAAAATTCTTTCCAAGATTATAATTATGTGGGATGTCAGAGAAATCAGTTCACAGCCTTCTTTTTTTTTTGCATTTATTTATTCCACCTTTGTTAGAATAGGGCAATGTCTGTGGCTTTAATATCTGTGTGATGACATCTGTGCCCAGATTTCGTTACCGTAGATTAATTATTTAAGACTCATAGTAGTGGTTTCTTGCATTTGTTGATAAATATGGAGTTCTGAGTCTGGGCCCTGGGACTGAGTACATGGTGATGCTATCAGCGATTTCTTGGAAGGCGAGTTGCGTTAAGGTTATGTCAGAAATTTTGGAAATGAAATATCATCTGCATTTTGAATCTTTAGCTTGATTAATGACTCAATGAACAAAGAGTTGCACTGTGACTCCAGGGCCTGATGCTACATATATTTCTAAAATCAGGGAAAGGGTGGGGTTTGAACCAGTGGCGATTGAGTCCCAAAACTCACAGGTCAGTGCGTTAACTACTCGGAGGTTGTGTGATTTGTTTACAGTTGTGTCATTACGGTTTTGTGAGTAACGGTTTATCACCTGGACTTCTCTGATGGTTTTTTGTTTACTGCGTCACTGATGGACCCTGTATGATACACTCATTGTAAGATCAGTGTTCTCCCTGGCTCTAATTAGTGTTCTTTTATTCTTCTTGAGAAGTTCTGTGATTCTTTGTCTTCACCTGTAGAGGGAGCATTTCTTTTTCAAACTTATATTTTCTTTTTTTTTCTTTCTTAATGGTATGTATCTGGAGCATACTAAAACTATTAAGCTCATTCTCTAGAAACACTCATTCAAATCCTTGTTATTCATACTATCTTCTGATGGTAAGATAGGAGTTATATTAACCCAGGTTCTTGTCACTCTCTGATATTTGTTGCCTATGTATTCTAGGCAGTAGGTTGGTAGACAGCAACCACCCAGGGAGGTACTACCGTCCTGCCAAGTGAGTGTGAAACGAAAACCTGTAATTGTTTTACATGCTGGTAGGATTGCTGGTGCCTTTTTTCTGTCTACATATACTTACACTTAGGTCACTACACATGCATGTACACATTTATATATACACGCCAATCTGGGTTTTCTTCTATTTTCTTACAAGTTCTTGTTCTTCTTTATTTCCTCTTATTTCCATGGGGAAGTGGAAAATAATGCTTCCTCTGAAAGCCATGCGTGTTGTAAGAGGCGACTAAAATGCCGAGAGCAAGGGGTTAGTAACCGCTTCTCCCGTATATATTACTAAATTTAAAAAGAAAAACTTACATATTTTTGGTTGGGTCACCCAGCCTCGGTAGGATACAGGATGCAGAACAACCGCGGGGGGAGTAGAATGATAGCTCAAGGTCTTTCGTATTGCAATCAACACATCATCAGTAGCTTGCTAAATTGCAGAAAAGACGAGGATGTCCAAGGAAGTACGTTCCTAGAGAATCGTCTCCACTGGAGTGAGTGAGGGAAGGAGGAGGGTACCGGAAGTGCCCTCAGGCACAACAGTGCCCACAGGCACAGGGATGAGACCCTACCTATCCTGTCGAATACTCTTAGAAGATTTAATATACAAGTAGTATTTAAAAATTCACGAACTGTTAGAAGCATACTGATAAAAAATGCACCCCAACAATGTGTAGGTGGTGTCTACAGAGTTGGTTGCAACTGTTGCAGTTTCTCCTATTTGAGACAATGGGGAAAATCATTGGAGGTGAGGATGTCCCAGTACTGTTATTCGATGCGTACAGCACAGGAGTCAAACGCGATTTTCAACCATATTAGAGATAGTAATAACCCAGGAAGCAAGAGTCATCTTCCTTTGTTCCTCCTGGCTTGAAAGAAATATTGTAGAATCGGCAATTATACATAAATAACCTGCACATAAAATACAAGAGCTTATGACGACGTGTGACTTTGCAAATGGTCAAAGTCAGACCGAAACGTCGTCGTATGCTCCTCTCTTCTATGTGCGGGTTATTTGGGCAGCGTTCCAGTCATGGATTGTGCCTTTTTTTGTTGTTAATCGGCAATTATTAAGCATGATAGGCAGTCATTATACAATATCAGTGATGGTCTTTTCAAATTAGATGCATTTTTAGTTGAGGCAATAGTACACAGCCTAAAATTGTGCTCATATATAAATGCATTAGACTGTCTTAAATGTAGTGCCACACCCAGGAATTAGGGACTATTTTTCCTGCAGTTTCTGAAGGTTGAACCAGAGTTTGCCTCATAATTATGTGGTTTGAATATCTGTGGCCGTCTTTCTTGTTACTGCAGATGCCTCTCTCTTTAAATGAGTTTATTTTAATGAGCCTAGTTTCCTTTATATAGCTTTTATAAGTCTCCCCTGTAAATATTACCGTTTTCTCGTCAATTTAATTATACACATTGTCCCTTGGAAGGCTACTTTATAACTACCAGAGACATCTATATCACTTGCGATATATTTATGTGAGTAAAGTTATTCATGAAATTGCAGAAATTGATCGAATTTTTTATTATTGTCACGTTAATTTCGTTCAGGCTAGTACAATATATCAATGCTTATGGGATTTTTCTAATGCTATAATATTCATCCTTCTGGTTGTGGGCACTGTTGTGCCTGGGGGCACTTCCGGTACCTTCCTCTCTTCCTTCCTCACTCATTCACTCCAGAGAAGACGGTCCTCTGGGAACGTACTTGCTTCGACATCCTCCTCTTATCTGTAATTTTCCAAGCTCCTGATGATGCGTTGATTGCAACACGAAAGGCCTAGAGTTATCATTCTACTCCACCCGAGGTTGTTTTGCATATATATATATATATATATATATATATATATATATATATATATATATATATATATATATATATATATATATATATATATATATATATATATATATATATATATATATATATATATATATATATATATATATATATATATATATATATATATATATATATATATATACATATATATATATATATATATATATATATATATATATATATATATATATATATATATATATATATATATATATATATATATATATATATATATATATATATATATATATATATATACATATATATATATATATATATATATATATATATATATATATATATATATATATATATATATATACATATATATATATATATATATATATATATATATATATATATATATATATATATATATAAGTACATATGTACTCACCTAATTGTGGTTGCAGGGGTCGAGACTCAGCTCCTGGACCCCTCTTCACTGATTGCTACTAGGTCCTCTCTCTCTCTGCTTCCTGAGCTTTATCATACCTCTTCTTAAAACTATGTATGGTTCCTGCCTCCACTACTTCACTTGCTAGGCAATTCCACTTCCTGACGACTCTATGACTGAAGAAATGCTTCCTAACGTCCCTGTGACTCGTCTGAGTCTTCAGCTTCCAGTTGTGACCCCTTGTTTCTGTGTCCCCTCTCTGGAACATCCTATCTCTGTCCACCTTGTCTATTCCCCGCAGTATCTTGTATGTCGTTATCATGTCTCCCCTAACCCTTCTGTCCTCCAATGTCGTCAGTCCGATTTCCCTCAACCTTTCCTCGTTCGACATTCCCCTGAGCTCTGGGACTAGCCTTGTTGCAAACCTTTGTACTTTCTCTAACTTCTTGACGTGCTTGACCAGGTGTGGGTTCCATACTGGTGCTGCATACTCCAGTATGGGCCTAACATACACAGTGTACAGTGTCTTGAACGATTCCTAATTAAGGTATCGGAACGCAATTCTCAGGTTTGCCAGGCGCCCGTATGCTGCAACAGTTATTTGGTTGATGTGTGCCTCGGTTGACGTGCTCGGTGTTATGGCCACCCCGAGGTCTTTCTCCCTGAGTGAGGTCTGTAGTCTTTGTCCACCTAGCCTATACTCTGTCTGCGGTCTTCTTTGCCCCTCCCCAATCTTCATGACTTTGCATTTGGCAGGATTGAATTCGAGAAGCCAGTTTCTGGACCACATGTCCAGCCTGTCCAGGTTTCTTTGCAGTCCTGCCTCATCCTCATCCGATTTAATTCTTCTCATCAACTTCATATCATCTGCAAATAGGGACACTTCAGAGTCTATTCCTTCCATCATGTCTTTCGCATATATCAAAAGTAGCACTGGTCCTAGAACTGACCCCTGTGGGACCCCGCTCATCACAGGCGCCCACTGTGATACCTCTTCACGTACCATGACTCGTTGCTGCCTCCCTGTCAGGTATTCCCTGATCCATTGCAGTACCCTCCTTGTTACATGCGCCTGATCCTCCAGCTTCTGCACTAATCTCTTGTGGGGAACTGTGTCAAAGGCCTTCCTGCAGTCTAGGAAAACGCAATCAACCCACCCCTCTCTCTCGTGTCTTACTTCTGTTACCTTGTCATAAAACTCCAGGAGGTTTGTGATACAAGTTTGCCTTCAATGAACCCATGCTGGTTTTCATTTATAATCTTGTTCCGTTCCAGGTGTTCAACCACTCTCCTCCTGATAATCTTCTCCATGACTTTGCACACAATACATGTCAGAGACACAGGTCTGTAGTTTAGCGCCTCATTTCTGTTTCCTTTCTTAAATATGGGGACTACATTTGCTGTCTTCCATTTCTCAGGTACTTGCCCAGCTTCAAGGGATGTGTTGAAGATTGTGGTTAGAGGCACGCACAGCATATCTGTTCCTTCTCTAAGGACCCATGGGGAGATGTTGTCCGGTCCCATCGCCTTTGAGGTATCAAGGTCACTTAGCAGCTTCTTCACCTCCTCCTCGGTTGTTCATATGTCATCCAACACTTGTTGGTATATTCCCTCTTGATGTTCCCTTCTGTGCTGTCTTCCCACAGCCCTTCCTGTCTCTACTGTAAAAACTTCCTTAAATCTCCTGTTTAGCTCCTCACATACCTCCTGATCATTTCTTGTGAGTTCTCCCCCTTCTGTCCTCAGACTGATCACCTGGTCTTTGACTCTTGTCTTCCTCCTGATGTGGCTATACAACAGTTTTGGGTCAGTCTTGATTACAACAATGCACAAATAAACTCCCGATGAACAGCAAAGGAATTTTTTTTCGAAATTCGACCAAAAACTGCGAAACAGTCATTTCTCTCTCTTTCTCTCTCTCTCTCTCTCTCTCTCTCTCTCTCTCTCTCTCTCTCTCTCTCTCTCTCTCTCTCTCTCTCTCTCTCTCTCTCTCTCTCTCTCTCTCTCTCTCTCTCTCTATCGTATTTTCATGACAGTTAATGATAATAGTGAATGACGTGTGCAAAATTACTTACAGATGAATAAACATGTGATTCAATTTCATTTTGCATGATTTCTTTTCTAAAATCTAAATTTCAATGGATTTAAATTTCTGTCAACTTTTTTTGTAGTCAATATGAAACGTCAAATACAGCTGACCAAACTGTACTCGCATGCCTGTACTCAATTAACTGCATTAACCTAATTGTAGCCTCCGAGCTGTACTCACCTGAATGTATTCACATTTAATGTACTCACCTGCCTGTGCTCAACTATCCATATCCCCCCTAGATGAGCTCACATAACTGTACTCACCAATCTATATTCCTGTAGCTGTACCAGCTAACTGTACTCACCTAACTACGTCTCCCTAAATGTACTCAACTAACTGTACTCACCTAACTACGTCTCCAAAAGATATACTCAGTTAACTACATCTTCCTAGATGTACTCAACTAACTGTACTCACCTAACTACGTCCCCTAAATGTACTCAACTAAACTGTACTCACTTAAACGTTATGACTCAACTGCAAACTTAAACCAATTTTCCTGGAGTTTTACTAAGTATCCTGCTGAGTTGACTATCTCAGCCAGGCGCTGGGATATCACATAACATGCTGCTCAGCACACTCTCTCAGCTAAGCGCTGGAAAAGTGAGCTCAATGAGCCTTCCTTTAATTTGTCTGTTTCTTGACGTGGAACTACGCGTCAGTTTCTTAGAACTTAAATTAGTGTTCTCAAATCTCATTTTCTTTATTTTAAGTTAGACTGAACTGTTTCAGGTTAGTATTGGTTAATTTAGGTTAGTTTAGATTATGTTACGTTACATACTAACTACATGAAAACACACAAACACACACACACACTCACACACACACACACACACACACACTCACACACACACACACACACACAAACACACACACACACACACACACACATCCTTCTCATTTACACCTGCACTTACCCAAATTCCAAATATAGCTGTTACCTAATATTTCTCAAGCTAGTCCTAAGTTTGCCTGAAATATTCCAATATAAAAGCTTTAACAGAAACTATGTATCACGCCAAGACAAAATCACTCTCATTACTAATTTTACAAATTGTTATATTCTTAAATGTTTTGAACTACCTAATTTGTAATTTGTAATACAGACTAAGAATTATTATTAGTCTGCCCGAAATGCCTAGGCATACTAGTGGCCTTCTTCGTAATTGTTTAATATTATGTAAAACCACACATTGTAATCTTTACAGAGAAATAAACATTCGAATTTGAATTTGAATACTTCAATAATGCTGTATATATATGACCGGAAATGGGCAAATTACACACAAAAAAAAGTATAATACGTCGGGCAATGAGGTGTTCGAGAGGAAAAAAACAGGTAACACTGTAGTCTCGAACGTTTTAGTTGTTATAGTGTGAGTGTGGTCTGGTGTGCAACACTTCTTATTTCTATTGTTCCTCTTCTTCCTTTTTGCTTCTGCTTCTTCTTACTCTTATTCTTCATCTCCATCCTTCGTTATCTATCTTCTTTTTCTTCCGTTTCTTCTTCTTCTTCTTCTTCTTCTCATACAAAGAATGATGTCCATATATAAACATAAAACAAAAATTTCAGATAAATAACAGACTGTGACGTTCAAACACTTCTAGCAAGTCAGCTGTTGACTGAATAATTGATGTTATTAAAAATCATAGCTGAAATATAAGCTAAAGAACACGTCCCAACTCACATTTGACCCTTAGCTTGATGGGGTTAGACTGGCCGTCACCTTCTATGTTGGAGGCGACGCAGTAGTAGTGACCTGAGGCTGACCTTGTCACCTGCTGGAGCACCAGGCTCTGGTTGCTGAGGATCACCCCAGCAGACACGTTGTGCTGTAGCTCCTGGCCCTGTGGAGGTGTGAGAGTTAATGTGTGTTATAACTCCTGGCCCTTTAGAAGTGTGAGAACAGGTGTTTGTGTGTGTATTGTAGCTCTTGGCTCACTAAAGCTAAATGTGAGTGTTATTGTGTGTTTTAGCTCCTGGATCTGAAAAGCCAAGTGTGCGAGTTAATATCCCTTGCAATTACAACACTGTAACTTAATTTCTTTAAAACTACTTAATATGTTAGAGTGCCAGAGAACAACAAGACTACGTTATGGGACGACAGGATAAACATGGCAGTTAGTGAGTGTTGTGGTGACGAGTAGAGGCACGTGTGTGTGTGTTATGTTTGTTGCTGATCTTGAGAGACAAGACGAAGACGTGGACGAAGAAGAAGATGAAGACAAAGACGATAAAGAAGAGGACTAAGAAGTATTCATTCGGAAATTTAAAGCCTCCAGTAGGTTAGTGACAGAGTATAATCTAAGAAAGCCCAGTAAGGTGACTTATTTCCGTTGGGTAGCAGGTTTTTAGGGAAGTTTTTCTTGCCTCACCCAGGATTGAATAACCACGGATTGAAACGTTTCACCAGTGTGATTCAGTAGTTACTCATATTTGCCATTTGAGTGGCTAAAGTTTGGTGTGATTCATGCCACCACACACGGTTCACCCTAAGTGACGTGTATGCGCGAAGTTTGTGTATATCAGTGTTTGTGTAACATTAAAAACTTACATGTTATCTTCGGTAAGGGAAGTGATGAGTGAGAGTGTGTGTGTACTCACCTATTTGTACTCATCTATTTGTGGCTGCAGGGGTCGATTCATTGCTCCTAGCCCCGCCTCTTCGCTGATTGCTACTAGGTCCTCTCTCTCCCTGCTCCATGAGCTTTATCATACCTCGCCTTAAAACTATGTATGGCTCCAGCCTCCACTACGTCACTTTCTAGGTTATTCCACGGTCTGACTACTCTATGACTGAAGAAATACTTCCTAACATCCCTTTGATTCATCTGAGTCTTCAACTCCCAACTGTGACCTCTTGTGTCTGTGTCCCTTCTCTGGAACATTCCGTCTTTGTCCACCTTGTCTATTCCGCGCAGTATTTTATATGTCGTTATCATGTCTCCCCTGACCCTCCTGTCCTCCAGTGTCGTCAGGCCAATTTCCTTCAACCTTTCTTCGTAGGACAATCCCCGTAGCTCTGGGACTAGTCTTGTTGCAAACCTTTGCACTTTCTCTAATTTCTTGACGTGCTTGACAAGGTGCGGATTCCAAACTGGTGCTGCATACTCCAGTATGGGCCTGACGTAAATGGTATACAGAGTCTTGAACGAATCCTTACTGAGGTATCGGAACGCTATCCGTAGGTTTGCCAGGCGCCCGTATGCTGCAGCAGTTATCTGATTGATGTGCGCCTCAGGAGATATGCTCGGTGTTATACTCACCCCCAGATCTTTTTCCTTGAGTGAGGTTTGGAGTCTTTGGCCATCTAAACTATATTGTGTCTGCGGTCTTCTTTGCCCTTCCCCAATCTTCATGACTTTGCATTTGGCAGGGTTAAACTCAAGGAGCCAGTTGCTGGACCAGGCTTGTAGCCTGTCCAGGTCTCTTTGTAGTCCTGCCTGATCCTCATCCGATTTGATTCTTCTCATTAACTTCACATCATCTGCAAACAAGGACACTTCTGAGTCTATCCCTTCCGTTATGTCGTTCACATATATCAAGAACAGCATAGGTCCTAGGACTGACCCCTGTGGAACCCCGCTTGTCACAGGCGCCCACTCTGACACCTCGTCACGTACCATGACTCGTTGTTGCCTCCCTGTCAGGTATTTTCTGATCCATTGCAGTGCCTTTCCTGTTATGTGTGCCTGATCCTATAGCTTTTGCAGTAACCTCTTGTGAGGAACTGTGTCGAAGGCCTTCTTGCAGTCCAAAAAAATGCAGTCGATCCACCTCTCTCTCTCTTGTCTTACTTCTGTCACCTTGTCATAAAACTCTAGTAGGTTTGTGACACAGGATTTGCCTTCCCTGAAACCGTTCTGGTTGTCAATTATACACGTGTTTCTTTCCAGGTGCTCCACCACTCTCCTCCTGATGATCTTCTCCATGACCTTGCATACTATACACGTTAGTGATACAGGTCTGTAGTTTAGTGCCTCATGTCTGTCTCCCTTTTTAAAAATTGGGACTACATTTGCCATTTTCCATACCTCAGGGAGTTGCCCAGTTTCAAGTGATGTGTTGAAGATCTTTTTTAATGGCACACACAATATCTCTGCTCCCTCTTTAAGGACACACGGAGAGATGTTGTCTGGTCCCACCGCCTTTGAGGTGTCAAGTTCGCAAAGCAGCTTCTTCACCTCCTCCTTGGTTATATGTACCTCATCCAGCACTTGCTGGTGTACCCCCCCTGTTCTGATTTCCTGGAGTCCTACTGATTTCCACTGTAAATACTTCTTTAAATCTCGTGTTGAGCTCCTGACATACCTCTCGGTCGTTTCTTGTGAATTCCCCATCACCCTTCCTCAGTCTGATTACCTGGTCCTTGACTGTTGCTTTCCTCCTGATGTGGCTGTACAACAGCTTCGGGTCAGTCTTGACTTTCGATGCTGTCATTTTCATATTGTCGCTGAGCCTCCCTTCTTATCTGTGCATATTCGTTTCTGGCTCTTCGGCTAATCTCTTTATTTTCCTGAGTTCTCTGTCTTCTGTACCTTTTCCATTCTCTAGTACACCTAGTTTTTGCCTCCCTACACCTTTGGGTGAACCAAGGACTCGTTCTGTTCTTCCCATTATTTCTGTTTCCCATGGGAACAAACCTCTCCTCTGCCTCCTTGCATTTTGTTGCGACATAGTCCATCATTTCTTGTACTGGTTTTCTTGTCAGTTCCCTCTCCCACTGAATGTCTTGAAGGAAGTTCCTCATGCCTGAGTAGTTCCCCCTTTTGTAGTTTGGTTTTTCCCACCCTATTCCTGCTACTCTCTCCACTCGCAGCTCTACTATATATTCAAAGCACAGAACAACGTGGTCGCTATCTCTCAAGGGCCTTTCAAACATGATATCCTCGATGTCCGAGCTACTCAAGGTGAATACAAGGTCCAGTCTTGCTGGTTCATCCTCTCCTCTCTCTCTGGTAGTGTCTCTAACATGTTGATGCATGAGGCTTTCCAGTACCACATCCATCATCTTGGCTCTCCATGTTTCGGGACCCCCATGGGACTCCAGGTTTTCCCAGTCAATCTCCTTGTGATTGAAATCACCCATAACTAGTAACTTAGTTCCCCCCATGTATGCTCTCCTGGCCACCTCGGCTAGTGTGTCGACGATTGCTCTGTTGCTCTCATTGTATTCTTCTTTTGGCCTCCTGCAGTTCTGTGGTGGGTTGTACATTACTGCAATTATCACCTTATGTCCCTCAGATTGGATTGTTAATACTAAGTAGTCCCTTTCGCCCATGCCATCCATTCCTTCCATTTTCTCAAAACCCCACTGGTTTTTAATGAGCAGTGCAACTCCTCCTCCCCCTCTCCTCCCTCTGTCTTTCCTGAGGATTTGATATCCGGATGGAAAGATTGAATCTGTTATTATTCTGGTAAGTTTTGTTTCTGTGAGTGCTAGTATGTCTAGGGATGTCTCTTTGATTCTTTCGTGCCACTCCTCATATTATTTGTTATTCCATCTGCATTTGTATACCACACCTTCAACTTCTCTAAGACTGTGGTCTGGGAGGTGTATTGGGGTTGGGGAAGTGGGAGACCTGATAAGGAACTATGGGTGGTTGCTGTGTGGGTGGAGTTTGTAATGCAGTGGGTGGGGGCATTGGATGTGGCATGGGTGTTTTGGTTTAGAGTGTTTGGTTGCACTGGGGTTGACCTGGTTGGGAGGCTTCTATAGGAAGTTGTGAGGGAGGCTGTATTTGATCTTCTTCCTGGGTCTGGGATCTCCTGTCTGTCTTCTCCATCCCCTCTCTTTCCTCCTTTCGCCTTTGTACCATCTCTCCCAGTTTCTGCCTTTCTTCTTTTGTTCTGTCGCGATCGAGATACACCTTCCTGTGCACCAGCATGTCCCTTAATCGTGCTTTCTCTTGCAGGATCCTGTTCTGAATTGATTCTGCCTTGAAGGTCACTTTCACTGGCCAGGTTCTTTTTTTTACATTATTATTATTATTATAATCAAGGGGGAAGCGCTAAACCCGGATGATTATACAGCACCTGGGGGGGGGATGTGGAAGGCATTCAGGCTTAATTCGGGGAACTGGAGCACAGATCCAATTCCTTAAATCAAGAGCCCCTCACCAACATCAAGGAACCTTCCTTGAGGGGTCTTTTTTTTTTATACAAACCCCCCTATTCTCTGAAAAATTTCCAGCTGGGTCATGTCGTCTTCTCTTATTGCTTTCATGATGCTTTCAATTGCTTTTTTTCCCCTTGTTTTCTTGCTTCATATGTTTCCCCTTCATCTTCCTGGAGCCCATACACAAAGACTGACCTCACCCTTTCATTCTCCCACTGCATATCCCTGTGTATCCCCTCATTCAATTTTATTTCCTCCACTGCAGCTTTCCTTTCTTCAGTTCACTAGCTAATGTACTTGGGCTCTGTGGCCTGTCATTTTCTCTTCTCGGCTTTTCCTGGGCTCTGCTGTGGTCTGTTAGGGCCTCCACATATAGCTTAGCTCTTTCATTTACTACAGTCTCCTCTGATAGAGCTTCTACATGCAGTTTTGCTCCTTCTTTCCCTACAATCCCCTTATTTGTGACTGAGGTAGCAATCTCTGTTGTCAATCCCAAAATGCTCTTTAGTTCTTTAGGCTGTTTCAGATTTTTCAGTTCCTCTTCTAAACTCTGTATCCTAGCCTCTGCTGCTTTGACTTGCACCTCCCACTTCCTGCTTTCTATATCTATCCTCTCTTCCATTCTCATGCTAAATTCTTCTAGTTTCTTTTCCCATTCATGTTCCCTTTTTATGAGCTCTGCTGCCCAATCTTCCTTTGCAGCTTCCTCCTGTCCCTTTGTTTTTCTTGTTGCTCTCTGGCAACCCATTTTTATTTTATCCTGATAGCCTCAGAGAGGGAAACCTATGTAATTCTGTGTGTTAGGTTAGCAGTGTGAATGTCAGAGTGTGAGGGAGGGAGGTATAGGAGGAACTGTGGCTATGTGGGAGAGGAGTGGGTAGGGGGATTTAGGGGAGAATATGGGGAGTGGGAAGCAGGGAGAAGCAAGTGGGTGAGTGGGAGAGGGATAGGGGGAAGGAGGGAGAGGTGGGGAGGGGGAGGGTGAAAGAGGGAGGGGAGGGATCAGGGGAAAGAGTGAGATGTCGGTGGGGAGGGGGGTGTGTATGTGTGAGTCTGGATATGTGTGTGTGTGTGAGTGTGAATGTGTAGTGTGTGTGTAGTGTGTGTGTGTGTGTGTGAGTGTGTGAGTGTGTGTGTGTGTGTAGTGTGTGTGTGTGTGTAGTGTGTAGTGTGTAGTGTGTGTGTGTGTGTGTGTGTGTGTGTGTGTGTGTGTGTGTGTGTGTGTGTGTGTGTGTGTGTGTGTGTGTGTGTGTGTGAGGTAGGTGACTTGTGTGTAGTGTGTGTGTGTGTGTGTGAGTGTGTGAGTGTGTAGTGTGTGCATAGTGTGTGTGTGTGTGTGTGTAGTGTGTGTGTATGTGTAGTGTGTGTGTGTGTGTGTGTGTGTGTG
Organism: Cherax quadricarinatus; assembly: GCF_038502225.1. Taxonomy (NCBI): domain Eukaryota; kingdom Metazoa; phylum Arthropoda; class Malacostraca; order Decapoda; family Parastacidae; genus Cherax; species Cherax quadricarinatus. Next base: position 16,866,330 of record NC_091302.1, on the reverse strand, counting down.
TGTGTGTGTGTGTGTGTGTGTGTGTGTAGTGTGTGTGTGTGTGTGTGTGTGTGTTTGTGTGTGTGTAGTGTGTGAGTGTGTGTGTAGTGTCTGTGTAGTGTGTGTGTGTGTAGTGTCTGTGTAGTGTGTGTGTGTGAGGTAGGTGACTTGTGTGTGTGTGTGTGTGTGTGTGTGTGTGTGTGTGTGTGTGTGTGTGTGTGTGTGTGTGTGTGAGGTAGGTGACTTGTGTGTGTGTGTGTGTGTGTGTGTGTGTGTGTGTGTGTGTGTGTGTGTAGTGTGTGTGTGTGTGTGTGTGTGAGTGTGTGCGTGTGTGTATGTGTGTGAGGTAGGTGACTTGTGCAGTGTAATGTGGAGTCTCAGTGGTCCTTGACTGACCACAACTTCTTGTGACCTGACCCCCACCCTCCTGGGACTTGACCCGCACCTACTTACAGTTTTGCTCTTTAAAGCTTGTCCTGCCACCTAGCTTATAGTAAGTTACTTGCCTTGTTCATTGAATTACCAATTGCTATTCCTTATTGAATACTTGAGTGCCTATTCTTTATTGTGCTATGACAGACCATTCACAATCAGCTTGTGTGTGTGTGTACTCACCTATTTGTACTCACCTAATTGTGGTTGCAGGGGTCGAGTCCTAGCTCCTGGCCCCGCCTCTTCACCGGTTGCTACTAGGCCCTCTCTCTCCCCGCTCCATGAGCTTTATCAAACCTCGTCTTAAAACTGTGTATGGTTCCTGCCTCCACTACGTCATTTTCTAGGCTATTCCACTGCCTTACGACTCTATGACTGAAGAAATACTTCCTACTATCTCTCTGACTCATTTGTGTCTTCAACTTCCAATTGTGGCCTCTTGTTTCTGTGTCCCCTCCCTGGAACATCCTGTCCTTGTCCACCTTGTCTATTCCACGCAGTATTTTATATGTCGTTATCATGTCTCCCCTGACCCTCCTGTCCTCCAGTGTCGTCAGGCCGATTTCCCTTAATCTTTCTTCATAGGACATTCCCCTTAGCTCTGGAACTAACCTTGTCGCAAACCTTTGTACTTTCTCTAGTTTCTTGACGTGCTTTATCAAGTGCGGGTTCCGAACAGGTGCTGCAGGTGTGTGTGTGTGTGTGTGTGTGTGTGTGTGTGTGCATGTTTGTGAGTGTGTGTATGTGTACTCACCTAATTGTGGTTGCAGGGGTCTATTAATAGTGCCTGGCCCCACCTCTCCACTTGTCGCCACTAGTTCCACTCTCTCTCGGCTCCATGAGATTTATTATGCCTCTTCTTAATGCTATGTATGGTATCTGCCTCCACTACTCCAGTTTCCAGACTATTCCACTGCGTAACAGTTTTGTGACTGAAGAAATACTTCTTAACATCCCTGTTACTCATCTGAGTCTTCAACTTCCAATTGTGACCCCTTGTTGCTGTGTCACATCTCTGGAACATCCTGTCTCTGCCCGCCTTGTCGATTGCTGTCATTATTTTATATGTCGTTATCATGTCATCCCTGTTCCTCCTGTCCTTCAGTGTCGTCAAGTCCACTTCCCTTAACGTATCCTCGTAGGACATGCTCTTTAGCTCCTGGATTAGTCTCGTTTAAAATCTTTACCCTTTCTCTAATTTCCTGACGTGCTTGGCCAGGTGTGGGTTCCAAACTGGAGCGTACACGGTGTACAGGGCCCTGAACAACTCATTACTGAAATGTCAGAATGCTTAGGTTTGCTAGTCGCCCATATGCTGCCGCAGTTATTTGAGTGACATGCGCCTCAGGAGATGTGCTCGGTATTACACACACCCTAACATCTTTTTCCTTGAGTAAGGTTTGTAGTGTTTAGCCCCTTAGACTATACTCTGTATGCGGTCTACTTTGCCCTCCCCGATCTTCCTGACTTTGTACTTGGTGGGATTGAACTCCAGGAGCCAATTGCTGGAACAGGCCTGCAGTCTGTCCAGATCCCTCTGTAATCCTGCCTAATCCTCCTCCGACTGAATTCTCCTCATTCATTAACTTCACATCCTCTGAGAACAGGGACACTCTTGAGTCTATTCCTTCTGTCTTGTCATTTACATATACCAGAAACAGCACCGGTCCTAGGACTGACCCCTGTGGAACCCCGCTCTTCAGAGGTGTCCACTCTGACACCTCATCACGTACTATGACTCGCTACTGCCTTCCCATCAGGTATTCTCTGATCCATGACAACACCTTACCTTTTATACCTTCCTCGTTCTCCAGCTTTTGCAGTAATCACTTGTGTGGAACTGTGTGGAAGCTTTCTTACAAAGCAAGAAAATCCAGTCTACCCACCTCTCTCTCTCTCTCTCTTTCTCTCTCTCTCTCTCTCTCTCTCTCTCTCTCTCTCTCTCTCTCTCTCTCTCTCTCTCTCTCGACTTACTGCTGTCTCTTGTCCTAGAAGTCCAGTAGGTTTCCAACACAGGGTTTTCCGTCTCTGAATCCGTGCTGGTTGTCGTTTATAATCTCATTCCTTTCTAGGCAGTCCACCACTATTCTCCTGATAATCTTCTCCATAACTTTGCTTACTATACATGTCAGTGACACTGGTCTGCAGTTTAGTGCTGGGTATCTGTCTCTTTTTTTCTTTAAATTGGGACTACATTTGTTGTCTTCCATACCTTAGGTAGTCTCCCTGTTTCGATAGATGTGTTAAAGATTGTTGTTAGTGGTATACAGATCGCCTGTTCTCTCTCTCTCAGGACCCACGTAGAGACGTTATCCGGCTCCATCGCCTTTGAGATATCTAGTTAGAATAGCAGCCTCTTCATCTCCTCCTCGATTGTATGTATTGTGTCCAGCACCTGATGGTGTACCCCATCCCTTCAACTTTCCGGAGTCCATTCTGTCTCCACTGTGAATACCTTTTTGAATCTCATGTTGAGTATCTCACATACGCCAAGGTCGTTTCTTGTAAATTCCCTCCTTCCTTCCTCAAGCTGCTATGTCATTTTCGTATTGTCGCTGGGCCTCCCTCCTTACCTGTGCATATTCATTTCTTACCCTTCAGCTATTCTCCTTATCCTCTTGGGACCTACACTTTTTCCATTCTCTAGCACACTTGGTTTTAGCCTCTCTACACCTCTAAGTGAACCAAGGGCTCATCCTGGCCTTCTCATTATTTCTCTTCCCCTTGGGCACAAACCTCTCCTCCGCTTCTTTGCATATCGTCACATATTCCAACATCTCATTTACTGATTTCCCTTCCAGTTGTCTGTCCCACTGAACCTCGTGCAGGAAATTCCTCAAGTCTGTGTAGTCCTCTTAACTATAGTTTGGCTTCATTCGTCCTGCTTCCCTCTCTACTTGTAATTCTACTAAACATTCGAAGCTTAGAACCACGTGCTCACTAGCTCCGAGGGGCCTTTCATATTTGACGTTCTCAATATCTGCACTACTCAAGGTGAACGTTAGGTCCAGTCTTGCAGGTTCATCCTCTCCCCTCTCTCTGGTAGTGTACTTAATGTGTTGATGCATGAGGTTTTCCAGTACCACCTCCATCACTGTAGCCCTCCACGTTTCTGGGCACCCATGTGGCTCCAGATTTTCCCAGTTTCTTTGTAAGTGAAGTCACCCACAGTCAGTAGCTTTGCCCTGCCCACATGGGCCCTTACGCCCACTTCAGCCAGTGTGTCAACCATGCCTTCTGCTATTCTGTGGTGGGTTATATGTTACTGCAATCACTACCTTGGGGACCTTCAGTGTTCCTGTTATGTAGTCTCTTACTTTTCCTCTGTCTTCTCTGTCCAACTCCTCAAAATCCCATTGACTAACAGTGCAACTCCTCCACCCCCTCCCCCTACTCCCTCTGTTTTTTCTCAAGATTTGATATCCGGTTGGAAACATGGCGTCTGTTATCATTCCTGTGAGCTTGGTTCTGTGAGAGCTATGATGTTAGGTGATGAGCGTACTCACCTAGTTGAGGTTGCAAGGGTCGAGTCCAAGCTCCTGGCCCCGCCTCTTCACTGATTGCTACTAGGTCGCTCTCCCTGAACCGTGAGCTTTATCATACCTCTGCTTAAAGCTATGTATGGATCCTGCCTCCACTACATCGCTTCCCAAACTATTCCACTTGCTGACTACTCTGTGGCTGAAGAAATACTTCCTAAAATCCCTGTGATTCATCTGTGTCTTCAACTTCCAACTGTGTCCCCTTGTTGCTGTGTCCCATCTCTGGAACATCCTGTCTTTGTCCACCTTGTCACTTACTTTCAGTATTTTGTATGTCGTTATCATGTCCCCCTGTCTCTCCTGTCCTCCAGTGTCGTCAGGTTGATTTCCCTTAGCCTCTCCTCGTAGGACATACCTCTTAGCTCTGGGACTAGTCTTGTTGCAAACCTTTGCACTTTCTCTAGTTTCTTTACGTGCTTGGCTAGGTGTGGATTCCAAACTGGTGCCACATACTCCAATATGGGCCTAACGTACACTGTGTACAGGGTCCTGAACGATTCCTTATTAAGATGTCGGAATGCTGTTCTGAGGTTTGCTAGGCGCCCATATGCTGCAGCAGTTATTTGGTTGATGTGCGCTTCAGGAGATGTGCCTGGTGTTATACTCACCCCAAGATCTGTTTCCTTGAGTGAGGTTTGTAGTCTCTGGCCCTTAGACTGTACTCCGTCTGCGGTCTTCTTTGCCCTTCCCCAATCTTCATGACTTTGCACTTAGTGGAATTGAACTCCAGGAGCCAATTGCTGGACCAGGTCTGCAGCCTGCCCAGATCCCTTTGTAGTTCTGCCTGGTCTTCGATCGAGTGTGTTTGTGTGTGTGTGTGTGTGTGTGTGTGTGTGTGTGTGTGTGTGTGTGTGTGTGTGTGTGTGTGTGTGTGCGTGTATATATATGTGTGTGTATCTGTGTGTGTGTATGTGTGGTTGAACTAGCAAACTAACGGCCTGGAGTGACCAAGACCCCAGGATCGAAGTCATTCCAGTTAAACATCTAAATTGTTTTTATTTTGCCTTTTCTCCAATATACACACCAGTGAATCACCTCTCTTAAGAGTTAACTAATCTAAAAAAATTATGTAAGTTTGAATTATATAAATTGCAATCTTTCTATGTATATGCAGCCGTTTTTCATGTATATATCACTATAAATACGAGGTGTTGAAAAGACAACTGTGCATCCTCTGTGTATTGGTTACAGAAGTGTTGCTCCAGTCCTGTCAGACACTCACCTGTGTGTGCCAGGTATTCTCACAGCTTACCAAAAGTTACACTTCGACACAAGAAAGGAGGCTTATACAGATAGCACTTCTGCGATTGGCTGTATTAGCTGCACAAACAACGACCCTTTTGTCTGGTCACACAGCCACGGAAGCTTCCATGGTACATCTATTCTCATACCCTTCAAAGCCGTATTGTCGATAAACACAGTGTAAGTCGTAATGGCCAACTGTCAGTGAATAAAGAGACAAATGGACTGGGACGCGAACCGTAGTCCTAGCATGTAGCATTACGACTTATCTTTGGTTTACGAACCATTTGGCTTTGGTATGAGAACAGATACAATATGAAAGCTTTTACCTTACATCCTAGTGGCTCACTGGTACAACACTTGGCCTGCTACATACCTGGACCACGGATCGTCTCCCAAACCATTCTTTTGTTTGTTTTTATTTTATTTAAGTGCCGCAACTAAATTTAAAATCGCAATACAACTAACTCTTTAATTAAATAATTATTTTATGTACTGACGTTATCGTTCATGATTTTTGTTTTTATTAATATATTCCCCATTTGAAAATATACAAAAGCACTTAAGTTCCATAATGATGCATCCTGTCCTCCAGTTTATTTAATCCGCTCGAAGAGACTAGGATATGTTTCGCTGAATTAGATATATTAATGAATCAGTCAGTCAAAACTTTATTGCATAATATGCAGTAAAGTAAAAATTATCACTACACATTATAGGTAATAAATATAGCTGAAATGATAAACGTTAAACTAATAAAACTAAATCCTTACACATAGATAATGAGGAAAAAGTGATGTGACAGGTTGTTAATTAGGCTTCATTGTGTTGTGTCATGTGACAGGTTGTTAGTGAAGCTTTATTGTGTTGTGATGTGATGACTGTGAGGCTTCATTTTTGTTGTGTGATGTGACAGGTTGATAGTGAGGTTTCATTGTGCTGCGTGATGTGACAAGCTGTTTGTGAGGCTTCACTGTGTTGTGTAATGAGACAGGTTCTTAGGGAGGCTTCATTGTATTGTGTAATATGCAAGGTTGTAAGTGAGGCTTCGTTGTGTTGTGTGATATGACAGGTTGGTAGTGAGTCTGCCTACCTGAAGTCTACCTGGAAAGTATTCCCGGGATCAACGCCCCCGCGGCCCGGTCCACGACCAGACCTCCAGGTGGATCAGGGCCTGATCAACCAGGCTGTTACTGCTGGCCTCACAAAATCCAACACATGAACCACAGCCAGGCTAATCCGGTACCGACTTTAAGTATCTGTTCAGATCCCTCTTGAAGTCAACCAGGGATCTATTGGTAATTTCCCTTACGCCTGGTGAGAGGCTGTTAAAGAGTCTTGGGCCTCAGACGCGTACTATGTTTTCTCTCAGTGTACCAATGGCGTCCCTACTTTTCACTGGGGGTGTTTTTCACAGCCTGTCCAGTCTTTTGTTTCCGTAGGGAATGATTTCTGTGTGAAGTTTGTGGACCATTCCTTTTAGGATTTTCCAAATGTAGATTATGATCTATCCCTCTCACCTGCGCTGCAGTGAGTACAAGTCAAGTGCTTCCAAGCTTCCTCAGTAGTTAAGGCGTTTGATGGAACTTATATGTGCAGTAAAGGATCTCTGTACATTCCCTAGATCTGCAATTTCACCAGCTTGTAATGACGATGTTAAAATACAGCAGTATTCCAGCCTAGAGAGAACAAGCGATTTAAAAAAGATCACTGTTTTGAACGTTCTCATTATCCATCCTATCATTTTCTTGGCAGATGTGATAGTGGAACTGTTGTGATCTTTGAAAGCCAGATCCTCAAACATTACCACTCCCAGGTCATTCACATTACGTTTCCGCTATACTGTGTGATTAGAGTTGGTAGTATACTCAGTTCTAGTTATTATCTCCTCCAGTTTTCCATAACGGAGTACTTGGAATTTGTCGTCATTGAACATCATATTGTTTCCCGTTGCCCATTGGAAAACTTGGTTTATATCTTCCTGGAGGTTAACCGTGTTCTCAATGGATGACAGTCTCATGCAGATTCTAGTATCGTCTGCAAAGGATGACACGGTGCTATGGTTTACATCTCTGTCTATGTCTGATATGAGGATAAGGAACAAGATGTGGGGCGAGTACTTTGCTTTGTGGAACAGAACTTTTCACTACGGCAGCTTCCGATATAACTCTGTTTACCACTACTCTTTGTGTTCGATTAGTTGAAAAGTTGAAGATCGATCTGCCCACTTTGCTAGTTATCCCTTTAGAACGCATTTTGTGCGCTATTCCACCATGATCGCACTTGTCAAAAGCTTTTGCAAAGTCTGTGAATACTGCATCTGTATTCTATTGGTCTTCCAGTGCATCCAAGACCTTATCATAGTGATCTAGTAGTTGCGAGAGGCACGAGCGACCTGCTCTGAACTCATGTTGAGAATCCAAGTGGTTTGTAATCATGCTTCTTAGTACTCTCTCAAATTTTTTTTTATGGTTCTATAGACTTCCTTTGTGATGTCTTCCTTTGCAGATGACACCCGAATCTGCATGACAGTGTCTTCCATTGCAGACACTGCAAGGCTCCAGGCGGACATCAACCAAATCTTTCAGTGGGCTGCAGAAAACAATGTGAAGTTCAACGATGAGAAATTTCAATTACTCAGATATGGTAAACGCGAGGAAATTAATCTTCATCAGAGTACAAAACAAATTCTGGCCACAAAATAGAGCGAAACACCAACGTCAAAGACCTGGGAGTGATCATGTCGGAGGATCTCACCTTCAAGGACCATAACATTGTATCAATCGCATCTGCTAGAAAAATGACAGGATGGATAATGAGAACCTTCAAAACTAGGGAGGCCAAGCCCATGATGACACTCTTCAGGTCACTTGCTCCATCTAGGCTGGAATATTGCTGCACACTAACAGCACCTTTCAAGGCAGGTGAAATTGCTGACCTAGAAAATGTACAGAGAACCTTCACGGCGCGCATAACGGAGATAAAACACCTCAGTTACTGGGAGCGCTTGAAGTTCCTGAACCTGTATTCCCTGGAACGCAGGAGGGAGAGATACATGATTATATACACCTGGAAAATCCTAGAGGGACTAGTACCGAACTTGCACACGAAAATCACTCATTACGAAAGCAAAAGACTTGGCAGACGATGCAACATCCCCCCAATGAAAAGCTGGGGTGTCACTAGCACGTTAAGAGACCATACAATAAGTGTCAGGGGCTTACCAATAGGGATTACCAATAGACCCCTGGCAGTCTTCAAGCTGGCACTGGACAAGCACCTAAAGTCGGTACCTGACCAGTCGGGCTGTGGCTCGTACGTTGGTTTGCGTGCAGCCAGCAGTAACAGCCTGGTTGACCAGGCTCTGATCCACCAGAAGGCCTGGTCACAGACCGGGCCGCGGGGGCGTTGACCCCCGGAACTCTCTCCAGGTAAACTCCAGGTATAGTTCTTAGTTAATGCTTTGCTGCCACCTTTATGTAGTGGGGCTATATCTGTTGTTTTTAGTGACTGAAATTTCACCCATGTCTATGCTTCTTCTCCACAGTATCCGTGTCCTTAGAGCACGTGAAAGAGTTTTTTGCAGTTCTTAATGAACACAGAATTCCACGATTCTGTCAATGGCGTTCTCAAAGTCCAGTGGAGTTAGGATAATGTCAGAAATTTGACGTACACTGACGGAGTTTTGAGGCTCATTCATGAAAAAATTATTTGGATTGTCTATCTTTAGACTGATTAGTGGCTCGCTAAACACTGAGTCTTATTAATGAGATTTCAGTATCTCACCCATTTCTTTGTTGTCATCTGTGTAAGTCCCGTCTTGTCTGAGCAAGAGCCCAATATTAGATGTGTTATTTGCCTTGTTTTTGGCATATGAAAAAATATTTCGGATTTCTTTCAATTTCACTAATCGCTTAAATTCTTCCTGCCACTGCTGGATCCTGTATGAATCGTTTAACTTAAGCTCGATACTCTCCACTTCCCTGGTCAGCGCTTCCTTCCGTGTATCAGATAATTTAGCATTCTTGAGGAAGTAAGTGTTCCTTCGTCATCTTCTGTGGATGGAGCGTCTTTCTTTCTCCATTTTACCTCTCTTCTTCTTTTTCTTAGGGGTATATGCTTTGAGCATACTTCAGCTGGCAGGAAGTTGATCCTTTCAAGATACTGGTTTGGATCGATGTTATTTAAGATATCTTCCCAACATGTTTCATTTAAGACATGGCTCACATGATCCAAGTTGATGTTCTTGTTGTTGAGGTTGAATTAGGCGAAGACACCTTCATAGCTGCGTGCATTTTGCTGGTCAGGACCCCTGTGTATTATGTCTGAACTTCGATTAGTTTGTGATCGGAATTAGTCGTTTTTGATACTGTTATGTTTCTGAGCAGGTCCTCATTATTTGTGAAAATAAGGTACAGTGTGAGGCTTCACTGTGTTGTGTGATGTGACAGATTGTTAGTGAAGCTTCATTGTATTGTGTGATGTGACAGGTTAGTGAGGCTTCACTGTGTTGTGTAATGTGACAGATTGCTAGTGAGGCTTTATTGTTGTGTGATATGACAGGTTGTTTGTGAAGCTTCATTGTGTTGTGTGATGTGACAGGTTAGTGTGGCTTCACTGTGTTACTGGGTGAGGCTTCAGTATGTTGTGTGATGTGACATTGCAAGGCTTTATTGTGTTGTGTGATATAACAGGTTTTTTGTGATGCTTCACTGTATTGTGTGATGTGACAGGTTGTTTATGAGGTTTGTCTCTCTTGCGTCCTTCATAAATAATCCATACTGGTCTAGCGCATTATTTTGATCATAGTATAATAATAATAATGTTAATAATAATAATAATAATAATAATAATAATAATAATAATAATAATAATAATAATAATAATATTATTATTATTATTGTTATTATTATTATTATTATTGTAATTAGAGGTGCATGATGTGATGTCGTTGTGTCCAGGAGCCACTTGGTGCATATTATGTGTAAAAAGCTGTTACTGATTTTACCAAATATATTTATCACGAAAATATTGCTAGCCATTTACCACAGAAAGTGAATCCTCTCCCTTTTGTTGAGATCAGTTACTAACATGCACGTTAAGAGCTGTCTAAAGAATTGCAATGTTAATAAATTACCGAATACGTTTAATACTTCTTTATAACGTTGCTTCTTAGGGAAAAAATATATAAGTATCCACTGGCGGGGTCTTAAGTCACAGGAGACACTCAATGGAGGGAGGCTTTTCCCTGGCTTCCCGGTCCTTCCAGTAAACAATAAATATACCACCGTTAACCTTCTCTCGCCGAACAAGTGATATCCGAGCCTTTCCTGGTGCTATCGAAACCTAATTTAACATTAAATAAGAAAAATATTACTTTTAGATTTGCAGGGAACGTTCAGCAATTGACGTTATGAACTGCGTAAGAATATTAGCGTAGTAAAATGGGTTTAGTCCAAAATATTCATGTTTTAATTCGTTTTTTATACGCATATCCCAGTCATTTTTTTTAAATCTCCCAGTAGAAATGCCTTTTCTTTTTTAGTATTTTAAGTTATGATAGGTTAGGTTAGCATAGGTTAGGTTAGCTTTAGTAAGGTTAAATTAACTTAGGTTACATTAGGTTTGCTTAGCCTAACCTAACTAAGCTAATCTAACGTTAGATTAGGTTAGCTGAGTAAAATACATTTGCAACAATTGGGTATCGTTATCAACGAAACATTTCACCTGCTCTGCAGGATTCCTCAGTTAGATATTGGAGACAGAAGAAGTGGAGAGACGAAGATGATGAGATCAGTCCTTCAGCCTTGAAGAAGTTGTTTTGATGTGGTCAGTCCTTTAGCCTTGAGAAATGTTCCGCTCCATAGTCTTTGAGACTGTGAAGCTGAACACTTCTCATGGCTGTAGGAATATTTACCTCATCTTTATTTCTCCATTGCTTCTGCTGCCTCCAATTTAGTCACCTCTGTTTTCGACTGAAGAAACCTGCAGAGCAGGCGAAACGTTTCAAAAGTTAAGATACCCAATTGTTGCATATGTGTCTTACTCATCTATTTTCTGGTACAGAATATGCTAATATACGTTAGATTAGATTAGATGAGGTTAGGGTAAAAATATTTGGTTAAATTAGAGTCATATATATTAATGAAATAATCCGGCTATGATGCTTCTGGCAACGTGACACCAGGAAATGCTCAAATCTGCACACGTGTCACTCCGACTCACTGGTGGACAGAAGAAAAACAGTCTTTTACCTCATGTAGCCAAACAATCTTGTAGACGCCGGGATTGGATCTGATGGAGCACTCGAAGTACACATCATCTCCCTCCTCTATGTTGCTTAAGTTCAGTGATCGTCCAGGGTGCAGGCTGGCAACAGGAACATCTGGAAACAGTCACTCCCAAAATCAATGTTCGTGCAAAGCATATGATTAATTTGTAAATCATGACTTAAGACGACGTTGCACTGTTCTGGAACTTTATCATAGTATTATAACTTGATACTAGTCGAGGATGGAAAGCATTGTTGCCTATAGATTCCTTTCAAAATTATGAATTGATCCAGCACTTTTTATACAAAAGACTACACATGGATATAGATAAACAAGAGATAAGAGTACACATACAGACAAACAAAAAGAGGTGATAAGGCTCGTGGAGCAGGGAGAGTGCATCTAGTAGCGACCAGTGAAGAGGTGGGGCTAACTCTACTCACCTAATTGCAATCGCAATTAAGTGAGTACAGTTAGGTGAGTACACACATGGTCTCACACCCATCTTTGCCATGGATGGTTTGAGCCTCCCGTCTATCTTTTTGGTTATTCATTTACAGTCGATTATTACTGCTAAAGCTCCTTGGCTGTGAGAGGAGACAACAGGGTCACACTTGGTGCCACTGATTGAGACGTGAGAAGAAGTTGTTTCCGAATTAATAATATTAGAAGTCTCGTACCTCAGCGGACTCACGAGCCGCAGGGCCACGGTTCAAGCCTCGTCGAACTTTCGAACCTTTCGGCAACCTTCCTTATTATTCATTGACAGTCGTTCATTATGACGTTCATATATATATATATATATATATATATATATATATATATATATATATATATATATATATATATATATACATATATGACACTGTGCTCTTGGGAGATTCTGAAGAGAGGTTGCAGAGGTTGGTGGATGAATTTGGTAGGGTATGCAAAAGAAGAAAATTAAAAGTGAATACAGGAAAGAGTAAGGTTATGAGGATAAAAAGATTAAGCGATGAAAGATTGAATATCAGATTGGAGGGAGAGAGTATGGAGGAGGTGATTGTATTCAGGTATTTAGGAGTGGACGTGTCAGCGGATGGGTCTATGAAAGATGAGGTGAATTATAGAATTGATGAGGGGAAAAGGGTGAGCGGTGCACTTAGGAGTCTGTGGAGACAAAAAACTTTGTCCTTGGAGGCAAAGAGGGGAATGTATGAGAGTATAGTTTTACTAACGCTCTTATATGGGTGTGAAGCATGGGTGATGAATGTTGCAGCGAGGAAAAGGCTGGAGGCAGTGGAGATGTCATGTCTGAGGGTAATGTGTGGTGTGAATATAATGCAGAGAATTCGTAGTTTGGAAGTTAGGAGGAGGTGCGGGATTACCAAAACTGTTGTCCAGAGGGCAGAGGAAGGGTTGTTGAGGTGGTTCGGACATGTAGAGAGAATGGAGCAAAACAGAATGACTTCAAGAGTGTATCAGTCTGTGTTGGAAGGAAGGCGGGGTAGGGGTCGGCCTAGGAAAGGTTGGAGGGAGGGGGTAAAGGAGGTTTTGTGTGGAGGGGCTTGGACTTCCAGCAGGCATGCGTGAGCGTGTTTGATAGGAGTGAATGGAGACAAAGGGTTTTTAATACTTGACGTGCTGTTGGAGTGTGAGCAAAGTAACATTTATGAAGGGATTCAGGGAAACCGGCAGGCCGGACTTGAGTCCTGGAGATGGGAAGTACAGTGCCTGCACTCTGAAGGAGGGGTGTTAATGTTGCAGTTTAAAAACTGTAGTGTAAAGCACCCTTCTGGCAAGACAGTGATGAAGTGAATGATGGTGAAAGTTTTTCTTTTTCGGGCCACCCTGCCTTGGTGGGAATCTGCCAGTGTGTTAATATATATATATATATATATATATATATATATATATATATATATATATATATATATATATATATATATATATATATATATATATATTATATATATATATATATATATATATATATATATATATATATATATATATATATATATGTATATATATACATATATATAACAACACTGCACTAGCCTAGCCAAGGACTCGAACCCATGCTGCTCTGGCCTGCCTCATGGTGGGCGAAAACACATGACGCCCTAATCATATATATATATATATATATATATATATATATATATATATATATATATATATATATATATTCTTTCGCGCTTTCTATGCGACGCCAGGAGCAATGTAATGTTGCAAGGGTAACAACAGATAGTAGAAGGAAAAAATTCTCTCTGAGGCAAGGGAGAAGCATAAAGTGTCTGACCATGTCACAATCTGGTGTGACATGGTCAGAAGCCTCAAGCGTCATGTCATGTCACAATCTGATATGACATGGGCAGATGTGTAAAGCGTCAGCCCATGTTACAATCTGGTGTGACATACTTTGACACTTCACCCTTCTGAACTGCCTCAGAGGGAATTTTGTCCTCATCTGTTGTTAACCTTCCAACATTACATAGCTTCTGATGATGTACAGAGAATGCGAAAGATCTTGACCTAAAGATTTCCATCCCATGTGGCTCGTTCTGCATTGCTAAGGTCTCCTGTTTGCGACTGTTTTCCAAAATCACAAAAAGAGTGATTTTGAATCGTAAACAGAAGTGTGGCTAGCCGCAGTTCTGCTAATGATCCTGCGTCACTATACCCACCCCTGTGAGAACAGGACAGTGTACAGATCCCTCTGTCCACTTAATCATCAATATTATGTGTGTGTGTGTGTGTGTGTGTGTGTGTGTGTGTGTGTGTGTGTGTGTGTGTGTGTGTGTGTGTGTGTGTGTGTGTGTGTGTGTGCTTCCGTGAGTTACTGTAAAACGAATGTTGAGTACATCATTATTAGTAGGAGTATATTATGACATACGCCGAGTGCGAAAGATACTGGTCAAACAGGGGGCCATAGTCTCCAGACTGGTTTAGTTATGTAAATGATAATACTTATAATAATGATAATAATTATTATAACAGTAATAATTTCGTTATTATTAATATTATTATTATTCATATGAAAAAGTAAATGTGTAGCTTGTGATCAGAATAAACATGGAAGTTATAAAGAAAGAGACTGGTAGCAGCCGGCGATGCATACTCACAGTAGACATCGAGGAGCCACTCGTCTACGAGCGGCTGTGTGCTGAGAGCTGGTGAGTGAGCCAGGCAGGACAACACACGACCTGCGTCACCAATCTCAGGTGTAAACATCAGCTCACTGCTCGTTACATTACCGTCGTGACTCAACTGGCAATATAATACATATATGTATATGATGTGCCAAATAAGTAAAATTGGTCAATTAGCAAGAACTCATTTAAAACAAAGTCTATTCTAAAATTTTCTCTTATATTTTTGAAGACATATTTTTTTCATTTATGTTAATGTACCAAAAGAATCTTAGAAAAATTACTTAACCTTATTATAACAAGTCCAATTTAATTTAGCCAAGTCCAACTAAATATATTTTAGATATGTTTACAATAATTTAATAATAAACAAGCACAATAAAATATACTTTTCTCGTCAGGATCACAATGATTTTCGCGAAATTATTGCACACTCACACATACATACAGATATTATATATATATATATATATATATATATATATATATATATATATATATATATATATATATATATATATATATATATATATATATATATATATATATATATATATATATATATATATATATATATATATATATATATATATATATATATATACATATATATATATATATATATATGTAGGTAGTAGGTTGGTAGACAGCAACCGCCCAGGGAGGTACTACCGTCCTGCCAAGTATGTGAAACGTAAGCCTGTAATTGTTTTACACGATGGTAGGATTGCTGGTGTTTTTTCTGTCTCATAAACATGCAAGGTTTCAGGTACGTCTTGCTACTTCTGCTTACACTTAGGTCACACTACACATACATGTACAAGCATATGTAGTAAGCTATGCGTGTTGTAAGAGGCGACTAAAATGACAGGAGCAAGGGGCTAGTAACCCCTTCTCCTGTATATATTACTAAATATGAAAGGAGAAACTTTTGTTTTTCCTTTTGGGCCACCCCACCTCGGTGGGATACGGCTGGTGTGTTGAAAGAAAGAATATATATATATATGTCGTGCCGAATATGTAAAACTGGTCAATTAGCAAAAACTCATTTAAAATTAAGTCCTTTCTAAAATTTTCTCTTATACGTTTAAATATATATTTTTTTCATTAATGTTAATGTAGAAATTTTTAATTTTGCTCCAAAAGAATCTTAAAAAACTTACCTAACCTTATTATAAGAAGAAAAATTTATTTTAGCCTAACCCAACTAAATATATTTTAGATTTGTTTACAGTAATTTAATACTAAACAAACACAATGAAATATATTTTTTTTCGTTAGGTTCAGAATGATTTGGGCGAAATTATTGCATACACAAATTTTCGCTTGTCCTATATGGCAAGATGAACGTTGCTACTTAAGCCAAGGTCGCAAGTTCTGCCTATTCGGCACGACATATATATATATATATATATATATATATATATATATATATATATATATATATATATATATATATATATATATATATATATATATATATATATATATATATATATATATATATATATATATATATATATATATATATATATATATATATATATATATATACATATATATATGTCAGTAAATAAGTAGGTTTAAACCCAAAGTTGCATAATAACCCCTGAAATAAACAGATGTTTGGTTTAGGTTAGTAGAAAATTCAACAAAGAATTTAACATTGGTAAATACAGTAATAACTTTAATAACAATGGTAAATATATCACAAATTTTAACATGACCTTCATCTTCTTGTTCCTATGGTCATTATCCATCGTCTCATTATGGCAATTATTCACTTAACCTGTCCTCAAAGATTAATCAAACATTCTGTTATTAATCAGTCATTATATATGATTAATCAATCTGTAATTATAGTAAATAAATTATCAACATAGTGTTATAGAAAATAACTGGGGGGTATCATTAAATTATATATCATTACACATAAATCAATAATTCACCGTGTTAAATGATCACCCAGAGTGTCATTAAAGTAATTAATCAATCACCCTGTAATTATGATAGTTAATTTGTCAACTTGTAATTATAGTAATTATTTAACCAGCCTGTCGTTATTGTAACTAATAAATGAACCTGTCGTTACGATAATGAACCAACCATCTTGTAACCGCAGTAATTAAATAACAAACTTGTCAGTATGGTTATTAGTCAACCAAGGCGTCACTGTTGTAATTATTCAACCATTGAGAATTCATGATAATTAAACAACCTATCATTGTAGTAATCAACCAATCTGTCATTAAGGTAATTAATCAAAAAACCTGTCATTAAGGTAATTAATCAAAAAACCTGTCATTAAGGTAATTAATCATCCAACCTACAGTTAAAAGTAACTAATCAACCAACCAATCATTAAGGTAATTAATCAACCACCTTATCATTAAAGTAACTAATCATCCAATCATTACGGTAACTAATCAATCATTTAGAGTTATAATGAAAAAAATCATTATATCAATTAATCAAACCTATCACTATAGAAATCATTTAAAAATTGTCATTATAATATTTACCTAACAATGTTATAATGGAATTAAGTATGACGAAATTTTTTCTCATTATAGATAATGAAAATATAATTTAATTAAACAAGCAAATTCTCACAATATTAATTATTTTATATATTACGTTACACGATATATAGAGTTTTGTACATTTATTGTTGCATTCCTACACTCCTACAGTAGTGTTGTATTCCTATACTCCTACAGTTAGTGTTGTATTCCTATACTCCTACAGTAGTGTTGTATTCCTACACTCCTACAGTAGTGTTGTATTCCTACACTCCTACAGTAGTGTTGTATTCCTACACTCCTACAGTAGTGTTGTATTCCTACACTCCTACAGTAGTGTTGTATTCCTACACTCCTACAGTAGTGTTGTATTCCTACACTCCTACAGTAGTGTTGTATTCCTACACTCCTACAGTAGTGTTGTATTCCTACACTCCTACAGTAGTGTTGTATTCCTACACTCCTACAGTAGTGTTGCATTCCTACACTCCTACAGTAGTGTTGTATTCCTACACTCCTACAGTAGTGTTGTATTCCTACACTCCTACAGTTAGTGTTGTATTCCTACACTCCTACAGTAGTGTTGTATTCCTACACTCCTACAGTAGTGTTGCATTCCTACACTCCTACAGTTAGTGTTGTATTCCTACACTCCTACAGTAGTGTTGTATTCCTACACTCCTACAGTAGTGTTGCATTCCTACACTCCTACAGTAGTGTTGTATTCCTACACTCCTACAGTTAGTGTTGTACTCCTACACTTCTACAGTTAGTGCTGTATTCCTACACTCCTACAGTAGTGTTGTATTCCTACACTCCTACAGTAGTGTTGTATTCCTACACTCCTACAGTAGTGTTGTATTCCTACACTCCTACAGTAGTGTTGTATTCCTACACTCCTACAGTAGTGTTGTATTCCTACACTCCTACAGTTAGTGTTGTACTCCTACACTTCTACAGTTAGTGCTGTATTCCTACACTCCTACAGTAGTGTTGTATTCCTACACTCCTACAGTAGTGTTGTATTCCTACACTCCTACAGTAGTGTTGCATTCCTACACTCCTACAGTAGTGTTGTATTCCTACACTCCTACAGTAGTTTTGCATTCCTACACTCCTACAGTAGTGTTGTATTCCTACACTCCTACAGTAGTGTTGCATTCCTACACTCCTACAGTAGTGTTGTATTCCTACACTCCTACAGTAGTGTTGTATTCCTACACTCCTACAGTAGTGTTGTATTCCTACACTCCTACAGTTAGTGTTGTACTCCTACACTTCTACAGTTAGTGCTGTATTCCTACACTCCTACAGTAGTGTTGTATTCCCACACTCCTACAGTAGTGTTGTATTCCTACACTCCTACAGTAGTGTTGTATTCCTACACTCCTACAGTAGTGTTGTATTCCTACACTCCTACAGTAGTGTTGTATTCCTACACTCCTACAGTTAGTGTTGTACTCCTACACTTCTACAGTTAGTGCTGTATTCCTACACTCTTACAGTAGTGTTGTATTCCTACACTCCTACAGTAGTGTTGTATTCCTACACTCCTACAGTAGTGTTGTATTCCTACACTCCTACAGTAGTGTTGTGTTCCTACACTCCTACAGTAGTGTTGTGTTCCTACACTCCTACAGTAGTGTTGTATTCCTACACTCCTACAGCAGTGTTGTATTCCTACACTCCTACAGTAGTGTTGTATTCCTACACTCCTGCAGTAGTGTTGTATTCCTACACTCCTACAGTAGTGTTGTATTCCTACACTCCTACAGTAGTGTTGTATTCCTACACTCCTACAGTAGTGTCGTATTCCTACACTCCTACAGTAGTGTCGTATTCCTACACTCCTACAGTAGTGTTGTATTCCTACACTCCTACAGTAGTATTGTATTCCTCCACTCCTACAGTAGTGTCGTATTCCTACACTCCTACAGTAGTGTCGTATTCCTACACTCCTACAGTAGTGTTGTATTCCTACACTCCTACAGTAGTGTTGCATTCCTACACTCCTACAGTAGTGTTGTATTCCTACACTCCTACAGTAGTGTTGTATTCCTACACTCCTACTGTAGTGTTGTATTCCTACACTCCTACAGTAGTGTTGTGTTCCTACACTCCTACAGTAGTGTTGTATTCCTATACTCCTACAGTAGTGTTGTATTCCTACGCTCCTACAGTAGTGTTGTATTCCTATACTCCTACAGTTAGTGTTGTATTCCTATACTCCTGCAGTAGTGTTGTATTCATACACTCCTACAGTTAGTGTTGTATTCTTACACTCCTACAGTTAGTGTTGTATTCCTACACTCCTAAAGTAGTGTTGTATTCCTACACTCCTACAGTAGTGCTGTATTCCTATACTCCTACAGTAGTGTTGAATTCCTACACTACTACAGTTAGTGTTGTATTCCTACACTCCTAAAGTAGTGTTGTATTATTACACTCCTACAGTAGTGTTGTATTCCTATACTCCTACAATAGTGTTGTATTCCTACACTCCTACACTAGTGTTGTATTCCTACGCTCCTACAGTAGTGTTGTATTCCTAAACTCCTACAGTAGTGTTGTATTCCTACACTCCTACAGTTAGTGTTGTATTCCTACACTCCTACAGTAGTGTTGTATTCCTACACTCCTACAGTTAGTGTTGTACTCCTACACTTCTACAGTTAGTGCTGTATTCCTACACTCCTACAGTAGTGTTGTATTCCTACACTCCTACAGTAGTGTTGTATTCCTATACTCCTACAGTAGTGTTGTATTCCTACACTCCTACAGTAGTGTTGTATTCCTACACTCCTACAGTAGTGTTGTATTCTTATACTCCTACAGTAGTGTTGTATTCCTACACTCCTACAGTTAGTGTTGTATTCCTATACTATTACAGTAGTGTTTTATTCCTACACTCCTACAGTTAGTGTTGTATTCCTACACTCCTACAGTAGTGTTGTATTCCTACACTCCTACAGTAGTGTTGTATTCTTACACTCCTACAGTAGTGTTGTATTTCTACACTCCTACGGTTAGTGTTGTATTCCTACACTCCTACAGTTAGTGTTGTATTCCTACACTACTACAGTAGTGTTGTATTCCTAAACTCCTACAGTTAGGTTTGTATTCCTACACTCCTACAGTAGTGCTGTACTCCTACACTCATACAGTAGAGTTGTATTCTTACACTCCTACAGTTATTGTTGTATTCCTACACTCCTACAGATAATGCTGTATTCCTACACTTCTACAGTAGTGTTGTATTCCAACACTCCTACAGTAGTGTTGTATTCCTACAGTTAGTGTTGTGTTCCTACACTCCTACAGTTAATGTTGTATTCCTACACTCCTACAGTAGTGTTGTATTACTATACTCCTACAGTTAGTGTTGCATTCTTACACTCCTACAGTTAATGCTGTATTCCTACACTCCTACAGTAGTGTTGTATTCCTACACTCCTACTGTAGTGTTGTATTCCTACACTCCTACAGTAGTGCTGTACTCCTACACTCCTACAGTAGAGTTGTATTCTTACACTCCTACAGTTAATGCTGTATTCCTACACTCCTACAGTTAGTGCAGCATTCTTACACTCCTACAGTTAGTGTTGTATTCTTACACTCCTACAGTTAATGCTGTATTCCTACACTCCTACAGTAGTGTTGTATTCCTGCACTCCTACAGTAGTGTTGTATTCCTACACTCCTACAGTTAGTGTTGCATTCTTACACTCCTACAGTTAATGCTGTATTCCTACACTCCTACAGTAGTGTTGTATTCCTACACTCCTACAGTAGTGTTGTATTCCTACACTCCTACAGTAGTGTTGTATTTCTACACTCCTACAGTTAGTGTTGTATTTATACACTCCTACAGTTAGTGTTGTATTCCTACACTCCTACAGTAGTGTTGTATTCCTACACTCATACAGTAGTGTTGTATTCCTACACTCCTACAGTAGTATTGTATTTCTACACTCCTACAGTTAGTGTTGTATTCATACACTCCAACAGTTAATGCTGTATTCCTACACTCCTACAGTAGTGTTGTATTCCTACACTCCTACAGTTAGTGTTGTTTTCCTGCACTCCAACAGTTAATGCTGTATTCCTACACTTCTACAGTAGTGTTGTATTCCTACACTCCTACAGTTAGTGTTGCATTCCTACACTCCAACAGTTAATGCTGTATTCCTACACTCCTACATTAGTGTTGCGTTCCTACACTCCTACAGTAGTGTTGTATTTCTGCACTCCTACAGTAGTGTTGTATTCCTACACTTCTACAGTTAGTTTTGCATTCCTACACTCCTACAGTAGTGTTGTATTCCTACACTTCTACAGTTGGTGTTGTATTCCTACACTCCTGCAGTAGTGTTGTATTCCTACACTCCTACAAGTAGTGCTATATTCCTACACTCCTGCAGTAGTGCTGTATTCCTACACTCCTACAGTAGTGTTGTAGCCCTACACTCCTACAGTTAATGCTGTATTCCTACACTCCTACAGTTAGTGTTGTGTTCCTACACTCCTACAGTAGTGCTGTATTCCTACACTCCTACAGTAGTGTTGTATTCATACACTCCTACAGTTAGTGTTGTACTCTTACACTCCTACAGTTAGTGTTGTATTCCTACACTCCTACAGTAGTGTTGTATTCCTACACTCCTACAGTAGTGCTGTATTCCTATACTCCTACAGTAGTGTTGAATTCCTACACTCCTACAGTTAGTGTTGTATTCCTACACTCCTAAAGTAGTGTTGTATTCCTACACTCCTACAGTAGTGTTGTATTCCTATACTCCTACAATAGTGTTGTATTCCTACACTCCTACACTAGTGTTGTATTCCTACGCTCCTACAGTAGTGTTGTATTCCTAAACTCCTACAGTAGTGTTGTATTCCTACACTCCTACAGTTAGTGTTGTATTCCTACACTCCTACAGTAGTGTTGTATTCCTACACTCTTACAGTTAGTGTTGTACTCCTACACTTCTACAGTTAGTGCTGTATTCCTACACTCCTACAGTAGTGTTGTATTCCTACACTCCTACAGTAGTGTTGTATTCCTATACTCCTACAGTAGTGTTGTATTCCTACACTCCTACAGTAGTGTTGTATTCCTACACTCCTACAGTAGTGTTGTATTCTTATACTCCTACAGTAGTGTTGTATTCCTACACTCCTACAGTTAGTGTTGTATTCCTACACTCCTACAGTAGCGTTGTATTCCTACACTCCTACAGTAGTGTTGTATTCTTACACTCCTACAGTAGTGTTGTATTTCTACACTCCTACGGTTAGTGTTGTATTCCTACACTCCTACAGTTAGTGTTGTATTCCTACACTACTACAGTAGTGTTGTATTCCTAAACTCCTACAGTTAGGTTTGTATTCCTACACTCCTACAGTAGTGCTGTACTCCTACACTCCTACAGTAGAGTTGTATTCTTACACTCCTACAGTTATTGTTGTATTCCTACACTCCTACAGTTAATGCTGTATTCCTACACTTCTACAGTAGTGTTGTATTCCAACACTCCTACAGTAGTGTTGTATTCCTACAGTTAGTGTTGTATTCCTACACTCCTACAGTTAATGTTGTATTCCTACACTCCTACAGTAGTGTTGTATTACTACACTCCTACAGTTAGTGTTGCATTCTTACACTCCTACAGTTAATGCTGTATTCCTACACTCCTACAGTAGTGTTGTATTCCTACACTCCTACTGTAGTGTTGTATTCCTACACTCCTACAGTAGTGCTGTACTCCTACACTCCTACAGTAGAGTTGTATTCTTACACTCCTACAGTTAATGCTGTATTCCTACACTCCTACAGTTAGTGCTGCATTCTTACACTCCTACAGTTAGTGTTGTATTCTTACACTCCTACAGTTAATGCTGTATTCCTACACTCCTACAGTAGTGTTGTATTCCTGCACTCCTACAGTAGTGTTGTATTCCTACACTCCTACAGTTAGTGTTGCATTCTTACACTCCTACAGTTAATGCTGTATTCCTACACTCCTACAGTAGTGTTGTATTCCTACACTCCTACAGTAGTGTTGTATTCCTACACTCCTACAGTAGTGTTGTATTTCTACACTCCTACAGTTAGTGTTGTATTTATACACTCCTACAGTTAGTGTTGTATTCCTACACTCCTACAGTAGTGTTGTATTCCTACACTCATACAGTAGTGTTGTATTCCTACACTCCTACAGTAGTATTGTATTTCTACACTCCTACAGTTAGTGTTGTATTCCTACACTCCAACAGTTAATGCTGTATTCCTACACTCCTACAGTAGTGTTGTATTCCTACACTCCTACAGTTAGTGTTGTTTTCCTGCACTCCAACAGTTAATGCTGTATTCCTACACTTCTACAGTAGTGTTGTATTCCTACACTCCTACAGTTAGTGTTGCATTCCTACACTCCAACAGTTAATGCTGTATTCCTACACTCCTACATTAGTGTTGCGTTCCTACACTCCTACAGTAGTGTTGTATTTCTGCACTCCTACAGTAGTGTTGTATTCCTACACTTCTACAGTTAGTTTTGCATTCCTACACTCCTACAGTAGTGTTGTATTCCTACACTTCTACAGTTGGTGTTGTATTCCTACACTCCTGCAGTAGTGTTGTATTCCTACACTCCTACAAGTAGTGCTGTATTCCTACACTCCTGCAGTAGTGCTGTATTCCTACACTCCTACAGTAGTGTTGTAGCCCTACACTCCTACAGTTAATGCTGTATTCCTACACTCCTACAGTTAGTGTTGTGTTCCTACACTCCTACAGTAGTGCTGTATTCCTACACTCCTACAGTAGTGTTGTATTCCTACACTCTTACAGTTACTATTGTATTCCTACACTCTTACAGTTACTATTGTATTTCTACACTCTTACAGTTACTATTGTATTCCTACGCTCTTACAGTTACTATTGTATTCCTACACTCTTACAGCTACTATTGTATTCCTACACTCTTACAGTTACTATTGTATTCCTACACTGTTACAGTTACTATTGTATTCCTACACTGTTACAGCTACTATTGTATTCCTACACTCATACAGCTACTATTGTATTCCTACACTCTTACAGCTACTATTGTATTCCTACACTGTTACAGTTACTAGTGTATTCCTACACTGTTACAGTTACTATTGTATTCCTACACTGTTACAGTTACTATTGTATTCCTACACTCTTACAGTTACTATGGTATTCCTACACTCTTACAGTTACTATTGTATTCCTACACTCTTACAGTTACTATTGTATTCCTACACTCTTACAGTTACTATTGTATTCCTACACTGTTACAGTTACTATTGTATTCCTACACTGTTACAGCTACTATTGTATTCCTACACTCTTACAGCTACTATTGTATTCCTACACTCTTACAGCTACTATTGTATTCCTACACTGTTACAGTTACTATTGTATTCCTACACTGTTACAGTTACTATTGTATTCCTACACTGTTACAGTTACTATTGTATTCCTACACTCTTACAGTTACTATTGTATTCCTACACTCATACAGCTACTATTGTATTCCTACACTCTTACAGCTACTATTGTATTCCTACACTGTTACAGTTACTAGTGTATTCCTACACTGTTACAGTTACTATTGTATTCCTACACTGTTACAGTTACTATTGTATTCCTACACTCTTACAGTTACTATGGTATTCCTACACTCTTACAGTTACTATTGTATTCCTACACTCTTACAGTTACTATTGTATTCCTACACTCTTACAGTTACTATTGTATTCCTACACTGTTACAGTTACTATTGTATTCCTACACTGTTACAGCTACTATTGTATTCCTACACTCTTACAGCTACTATTGTATTCCTACACTCTAACAGCTACTATTGTATTCCTACACTGTTACAGTTACTATTGTATTCCTACACTGTTACAGTTACTATTGTATTCCTACACTGTTACAGTTACTATTGTATTCCTACACTCTTACAGTTACTATTGTATTCCTACACTCTTACAGTTACTATTGTATTCCTACACTCTTACAGCTACTATTGTGTTCCTACACTGTTACAGTTACTATTGTATTCCTACACTGTTACAGTTACTATTGTATTCCTACACTGTTACAGTTACTATTGTATTCCTACACTCTTACAGTTACTATTGTATTCCTACACTCTTACAGCTACTATTGTATTCCTACACTGTTACAGTTACTATTGTATTCCTACACTGTTACAGTTACTATTGTATTCCTACACTCTTACAGTTACTATTGTATTCCTACACTGTTACAGCTACTATTGTATTCCTACACTCTTACAGCTACTATTGTATTCCTACACTGTTACAGTTACTATTGTATTCCTACACTCTTACAGTTACTATTGTATTCCTACACTGTTACAGTTACTATTGTATTCCTACACTCTTACAGCTACTATTGTATTCCTACACTGTTACAGTTACTATTGTATTCCTACACTCTTACAGTTACTATTGTATTCCTACACTCACACAGTTATTGAGTTTTGCGCTCTGATGGGACAATTTTTGAAGTTTATCTTTGGAATGGGACGATTATAGAAGTTTGCCTCAGAGATGGGATAACTGTTGAAGTTTGTGTTGGAATGAAACAATTGTTCATGGTTATGGAAGCCGGGAATCATCAACAGCGAATTTAGAATATAGAATAAATATACTTAATCCGAAGATGAAGGTGAAGATAAAAATTAACAGGTGAGCAACAGCGTGAAGGGGAACAGTTGTGTAGCAGTCAATGTTTGTTGAGTCAGGAAAGTATTGAATAGCATGTATAGTGTGTGAGTATTGTATGTAGTGCAAGTATCGTACGTAGGGTGTGTGAGTATTGTATGTAGAGTATGTGAGTATCGTATGTAGGGTGTGTGAGTATCGTATGTAGAGTGAGCATCGTATGTAAAGTATGTGAGTTTGTAGAGCGTGTGAGCATCATATGCAGAGTGTGTGAGTATGAAGAGTGTGTGAGTATGAAGAGTGTGTGAGTTTGATAATAAATGTGAGGAACTCATCAACATTGTACGGTGAATGTAGGAGGCAGTGTGACGTATGTACAGTGGGCGAAGGTGACGGTAAGAGTGAGGAACTCACCTTATCAGTGTGTGTGGTGAGCCTTGTGTTGGCCAGGTGCCAGGTGATGGTTGCAGGGGGCCTGGAGCCAGCTGCCTGACACACAACAACGTACTGCCGGCCAGCGCTGACTGGATCCCGGCTCGTCAACAGACGCACCCACAGCGGTGCAACTATTGACGTAAGATGAGATCAGAGTCAGTGATTATGCGTAACTCTCCTTGTTAAATATTCAAGGCTAAGAAACATTCAAAGGGAGATGTTATGAAACAGGTGAAGGGCTCTTGATGAGAGGAACTAGAGCTGTCATCATACCCTGGTTACCTCTCATTCCTTAGGTACAGTATGAACCTTGAGTTTATCGTTTCTAGCATTATAATAATAATAATAATAATAATAATAATAATAATAATAATAATAATAATAATAATAATAATAATAATAATAATAATAATAATAATCTTTACTGACATCAACGCCACAGCGCTCACATCCGGCCTCCTACATAGAAAACTAATGGCAGTTGTGGGTGACAGCTTTCACAGGAACGTGAAGGTTGTCACCCACAACTGTCGACTAGCGCCCGTCTAACTATTTACTGCTGGGTAGGTCTCACCCTACCCAGGATGCAACCCAGGCTTTACGTCACACGTTTGCTAAATTGTGTGTCACTGTGTTCACTGTACTGTGTGTCACTGTGTTCACTGCACCTGTGTGTCACTGTGTTCACTGTACTGTGTGTCACTGTGTTCACTGCACTGTGTGTCACTGTATTCACTGCACTGTGTGTCACTGTGTTCACTGCACCTGTGTGTCACTGTGTTCACTGTACTGTGTGTCACTGTGTTCACTGCACTGTGTGTCACTGTGTTCACTGCACTGTGTGTCACTGTGTTCACTGCACTGTGTGTCACTGTATTCACTGCACTGTGTGTCACTGTGTTCACTGCACCTGTGTGTCACTGTGTTCACTGTACTGTGTGTCACTGTGTTCACTGCACTGTGTGTCACTGTGTTCACTGCACTGTGTGTCACTGTGTTCACTGCACTGTGTGTCACTGTGTTCACTGTACTGTGTGTCACTGTGTTCACTGCACCTGTGTGTCACTGTGTTCACTGTACTGTGTGTCACTGTGTTCACTGCACTGTGTGTCACTGTGTTCACTGCACTGTGTGTCACTGTGTTCACTGTACTGTGTGTCACTGTATTCACTGCACTGTGTGTCACTGTGTTCACTGCACCTGTGTGTCACTGTGTTCACTGTACTGTGTGTCACTGTGTTCACTGCACTGTGTGTCACTGTGTTCACTGCACCTGTGTGTCACTGTGTTCACTGTACTGTGTGTCACTGTGTTCACTGCACTGTGTGTCACTGTGTTCACTGCACTGTGTGTCACTGTGTTCACTGCACTGTGTGTCACTGTGTTCACTGCACTGTGTGTCACTGTGTTCACTGCACTGCGTGTCACTGTGCTCACTGTACTGTGTGTCACTGTGTTCACTGCACTGTGTGTCACAGTGTTCATTGCACTGTGGAACACTGTGTTCACTACCCTGCTTGCCACTGTGTTCATTGCCCTGCATATCACTGTTTTAAATGCATTGTGTTCACTGCACAGTGTTCACTGCTCTGCGTGTCATTGTGTTCACTGTCCTGCGTGTCATTGTGTTCACTGCACTGCGTGTCACTGTGCAAGACACTGCGTGTCACAGTAATAGCACTTGTCAATCCAGTAAATTGCGAAGCATTAAAGTTTAGGGAAGAGACCTGTTGATGGTAATGAATGTGGTGGTAATGACTGTGGTGGTAATGACTATGGTGGTAATGATTATGGTGGTAATAAGCGGCGGTAATGAATGTGGTGGTAATGAGAGTGATGGAAATGACTGTGGTTTAATGAATGTGGTGGTAATGAATGTAGTGGTAATGACGGTGGTGGTAATGAATGTGGTGGTAATGACGGTGGTGGTAATGAATGTGGTGATAATAAATGTGGTGGTAATGATTGCGGTGGTAATGAATGTGGTGGTAATGACTATGGTGGTAATGAGTGGAGGTAATGATTATGATGGTAATGTGCAGCGATAATGAAAGTGGTGGTAATGAATGTGGTGGTAATGACTGTGGTTGTAATGAATATGGTGATAATGAATGTGGAGGTAAAGAGAGTGGAGGTAATGAGTGATGATAATGAATGTGGTGCTTATGAGAGTGATGGTAATGTATTTGGTGATAATGAAATAGGTGGAAACAAGAGTGGTGGTAATGAAAGTGATGGTAATGAGAGTGGTGATAATGAGAGTGGAGGTAATGAGAGTGGTGATAATGAGAGTGGTGGTAATGAGTGGTGATAATGAGAGTGGTGGTAATGAGTGGTGATAATGAGAGTGGTGGTAATGAGAGTGGTGGTAATGAGTGGTGATAATGAGAGTGGTGGTAATGAGTGGTGATAATGAGAGTGGAGGTAATGAGAGTGGTGATAATGAGAGTGGAGGTAATGAGAGTGGTGATAATGAGAGTGGAGGTAATGAGAGTGGTGATAATGAGAGTGGAGGTAATGAGAGTGGTGATAATGAGAGTGGAGGTAATGAGAGTGGTGATAATGAGAGTGGAGGTAATGAGAGTGGTGATAATGAGAGTGGAGGTAATGAGAGTGGTGATAATGAGAGTGGTGGTAATGAGAGTGGTGGTAATGAGTGGTGATAATGAGAGTGGTGGTAATGAGTGGTGATAATGAGAGTGGTGGTAATGAGAGTGGTGGTAATGAGTGGTGATAATGAGAGTGGTGGTAATGAGTGGTGATAATGAGAGTGGTGGTAATGAGAGTGGTGGTAATGAGTGGTGATAATGAGAGTGGTGGTAATGAGTGGTGATAATGAGAGTGGAGGTAATGAAAGTGGTGATAATGAGAGTAGTAGTAATGAGAGTGGTAATAATGAGAGTGGAGGTAATGAGAGTGGTGATAATAAGAGTGGTGATAATGAGAGTGGAAGTAATGAGAGTGGTGATAATGAGAGTGGTGATAATAAGAGTGGTGATAATGAGAGTGGAAGTAATGAGAGTGGTGATAATGAGAGTGGTGATAATGAGAGTGGAGGTAATGAGAGTGGTGATAATGAGAGTAGAGGTAATGAAAATAGAGATAATGAAAATGGAGGCAGTGGGAGTGGTGATAATGAGAGTGGTGATAATGAGAGTGATGGTAATGAGAGTGGTGATAATGAGTGATGGTAATGAGAGCAGTGATAATGAGAGTTGAGGTAATGAGAGTGGTGATAATGTGAGCAGTGATAATGAGAGTGAAGGTAAGGAGAGTGGTGATAATGAGAGTGGAGGTAATGAGAGTGGTGATAATGAGAGTGGTGGTAATGAGAGTGATGGTAATGAGAGTGATGATAATGAGAGTGATGGTAGTGAGAGCAGTGATAATGAGAGTTGAGGTAATGAGAGTGGTGATAATGTGAGCAGTGATAATGAGAGTGAAGGTAATGAGAGTGGTGATAATGAGAGTGGTGGTAATGAGAGTGGTGATAATGAGACTGGAGGTAATGAAAATGGAGATGATAATGAGAGTAGTGATAATGAGAGTGGTGATAAGGAGAGTGGAGGTAATGAGGAGGGACGTAATGAGAGAGGTGATAACAAGAATGGAGGCAATAAGAGTGATGATAATGAGAGTGGTGGTAATGTGAGCAGTGATAATGAGAGTGTATGTAATGAGAGTGATGATAGTGAGAGTTGTGGTAATGAGAGTGGTGATAATGAAAGTGGAGGTAATGGTAATGGAGAAAATGAGAGTGGAGGTAATGGGAGTGGAGATAATGTGAGTGGTTACCTGGAGGTTACCTGGAGGTTACCTGGAGGTTATTCCGGGGATCAACGTCCCCGCGGCCTGGCCCATGACCAGGCCTCCCGATGGATCAGGGCCTGATCAACTAGGCTGTTACTGCTGGCCGCATGCAGTACAACGTACTAGCCACAGCCCGGCTGATCAGGCACTGACTTTAGGTATCTGTCCAGCTCTCTCTTGAAGGCAGCCAGGGATTTATTGGTAATTCCCCTAATGCTTGATGGGAGGCTGTTGAACAGTCTTGGGCCCCGGACACTTATGGTGTTTTCCCTTAGTGTACCAATGGCGCCCCTGCTTTTTATTGGGAGCATTTTGCATCGCCTGCCCAGTCTTTTACTTTCGTAGGGGGTGATTTCTGTGTGCACATTTGGGACCATTCCTTCCAAGATTTTCCAAGTGTAGATTATGATATATCTCTCCCTCCTGCGTTCCAACGAGTACAAGTCAAGTGCTTCCAAGCGTTCCCAGTAGTTAAGGTGCTTGACAGAACTTATACGTGCAGTAAAGGATCTCTGTACACTCTCTAGATCTGGAGGTAATGGGAGTGGAGATAACGAGAGTGGAGATAACGAGAGTGGAGGTAAAAATAGTGGTTGTAATGAGAGTGGTGATTATGAATGGTGTTTACAGTGGTGGAAGTGACAGTGGTGACAGTGACAGTGGTAGGAGTGAAAGAGGTGGAAGTGACAGTGGAGGGAGTGACAGTGGTAGGAGTGACAATGGTAGGAGTGACAGTGGTGGGAGTGACAGTGGTGGGAGTGACAGTGGTAATAGTAACAGTAGCGGGAGTGACAGTGGAAGGAGCGACAGAGGTGGGAGCGATAGTGGAGGGAGTGACAGTGGTTGTAGTGACAGTGGTGGAAGTGGCAGTGTGGGCACTGACAGTGGTGGGAATGACAGTAGTGGTAGTGTCTGTAGTGGGAGTGACAGTAGTGGAGTGACAGTAGTGGAGTGACATAGGTGGGAGTGACATTGGCGGGAGTATCAGTGGAAGGAGTGACAGTGGTGGTAGTGACAGTAGTGGGCGTGACAGAGATGGGAGTAACAGTGATGGTAATGAGAGTAGCAGAAATGAGAGTGGAGGAAGTGACAGATGTGGAATTGACAGTGGAGGGAGTGACAGTAGTAGTGACAGAGGTGGTTGTGACAGTGGTGGGAGTGACAATAAAGGTAGTGACTGTAGTGGGAGTGACAGGGGTGGGAGTGACAGAAGTATTAGTGACAGCGGTGGTTGTGACAGTGGTGGGAGTGACTGTAATGATAGTGACTGTAGTGGGAGTGACAGCGGTGGGAGTGACAGAGGTGGGAGTGACAGTGGTGAGTGTGACAGTGGTCGGAGTGTCAGTGGTGAGAGTGACAGTGGAGGTATTGACAATAGTGGGCGTGACAGAAGTGGGAGTAACAGTGGTGGTAGTGACAGTAGCGAGAGTGACAATGGAGGGAATGATGGAGGTGGGAGTGACAGATCTGGGAGTGACAGTGGAGGTATTGACTGTGGCGGTACTGACAGCGGTGGGAGTGACAGTGGTGGGAGTGACAGTGAAGGGAATGACAGTAGTGGGAGTGACAATGGTGTGAGTGACAATGGTGTGAGTGACAGAGGTGGGAGAGACAGTGGTTGGAGTGACAGAGATAGGAGTGATAGTGGAGGGAGTGGCAGTGGTGGGAGTGACAGTGGAGGGAGTGACAGTGGTGAGAGTGATAGTAGTGGAGTGACAGTGGTGGGAGTGACAATTGTGGGAGTCACTGAAATAATAATTACAGTGATTCTAATGACGGTGATGATAGTGACAGAGGCAATAGTGACGGAGATGATAAGACCAGCGGTGGTAATGACAGCGGTGGTAATGACAGAGGGGGTAATGACAGAGGCGAGGGATTTATAGGACACTCCAGAGAGAATTAATTCCAAGATTAAAGTTTCAAGAAACTTAAAATTCTGGTGAAGAACATTGACTTACAATAATACCTCCTAGGAGCACAATCTCTGAGCTAAGATTAGAAAGATCTAGGGATATACAGACTAATATCTAGAATTATAGCATATATATGCCTGGAATACGGGGCATTAAGTTATTGAGAGACATTACTAAGTACTTATTGAAAATATTTGGGAAGCAATTCAGCTGGAATTATAAAAACTGGAAAAAAAATCATTGGAAGTTTGTGCCGCCCATGACGTACATCAGCGATGCAAAAATTGCATTTTAATATAAATTTATGAATGGCTGGGCCTTACAAATCAAGTCACAGATGTATTCTCTCAATACTTTTTATTTTATTTCAACCAGGAAAAAGCGCTGAAACCGTTGGGGTTACTTAGCTCCAGAAGAATGGGAAACATTCAGGTTCGACCCCAGAGAGGGAATTATAAGTCCAGTTTCTTGGATCAAGAACCCCTCACCAACGTCAATGCACTTTCCTTGAGAAGGTTAGACTCACAGATCATATCAAGGGTGACAGTGGTGGTGAGCGGTGCTGTCAGGTTGGAGTTGGTAGCCTGGCAGGTCAGGGTTCGATGCAGGTCACGGCGGGTCAGCTTGGGCACCACCAACGTGTTGGTCACCTGGTTTGGGGCCTCCACATCCGAAGTCATATCCAGGAGGAGCGGGCCCTCCCACCAGGTGAGAGCAGGGGGCGGTGATCCTCCCGTAGCCCGGCAGGTGAGTCGCAAGGTGTCCCCTTCGGTGAAAGGTCCCACGATGCTACGAGCCTCAACACCCAGCTCAGTGTACACTGCCACACGACGCGGCGGAACTGAAACACAAATATACAGCGTTAATTATTGTTACTGCAGCATAATAGTATACGTATAATTAATCGAGGCACACGAAATTAATTGTATCTGAAACAATTTTAATCTAAACTACAACACGTACTCAGTGTTAATTGTAACTAACACAAAACAATTATAGCAGAGGCACAATGTTAATTCTTTCCGAAACAAACATAATGTTTAATGTAACTGTAACACTCTGTCAGCTGTGACTGGAACACACAGATACAATCATAATTGTAAATTACAAGAAAATACGTTAGTTGTTAATGCAACAGTGTTCCACAAATACGGCGTCTTTCTTACCACAAGAAAAAAACTCAGATGTAATAAGCTTATTTCTGTTATGTTTCATTTGCTACTTCCCTTTGTTCTCAGTCAGCTGGAAGGTCACTTGCTTTCCCTGGGACTAGATGGAGCTATTGCCAAGTCAAGAGCTATCACGTGAGGTTTTCGCCCTGGTAACTAGGTGGAGCTATTACCAAGTCTACAGATATCTCCTAGTGTTTTCATCCTGGTAACTAGATGGGGTAAAAGCCTGTCTACACACGAGAGCCATTAAGGCTGCATGTCACCTATTCACCACCAGTCAAGAATACTTTAATCTTTAAAGTGGGGATTAAAGAGAACTCTCAGCATACATACGCTGAGGGACATGCACCTTATTGTGTACATATCCTGCGTATTTTTCCCAGGTCACGAGCTATCACGCGGTGTTCACACACGTAGTGTCATCATACCTTACTGTTCAAGTTATCCATTGAGGTGCAGATTGTCTCAGTGATGTGTAGGGATGTGTAAAGAAGTGTCTTGCACGTGGCTCGTAGCAGGAAGGAGAGAGAGGCCAACACCAAGCTACACATTCCCTGTACCTCCCGATATAGGGTGTGGGAAACCTCAGAAAGTCAAAAAAAAAAAAAAAGGCACAAAACTGCAACACACCGCAGTCAACTAGTCTAGTGTCATTATGAAATTATGTATATAATGCATAGATATTTCACCAACACTTTAGTTTTGTGTGGGATTTTATATTAACTAAACAAATCTATATTAATTTCCCGTCACCTAATACCATACGTTAGCAAAATGTTCACGAAAAATGCGAGAAAATTCCTTATCATTCTGCTCCATATTGATCATCGATGTGGGTTTAAGTATTCCTAAGTATTTGAAAATACCTGAGTATTTCTAATCCATCACGAGTATTTCTATATATTTCTAAAAGATTTTGATTATTTCCGAATGTCATTTATTTCATACTTATCAACCCAACTAGATGTATTTTGTTCGATTCGTGATCCCTGTATTCCATCAGCCGAGCCTCCTCTCCTTGTGTGTGTGTGTGTGTGTGTGTGTGTGTGTGTGTGTGTGTGTGTGTGTGTGTGTGTGTGTGTGTGTGTGTGTGTGTGTGTGTGTGTGTAAAGAAAAAGGGTAGACAATGTATGACTCGTGTGACAGTGTTACGAGTGTTGGGCTCTTCAGTTTTCTCTATCTCGACAGGTGTGTCTGCATTGTGCCATCTGTTGAGGGGGTGGAGGGTTCTTATAATGTTTCTCTTTCATCATCTGTCGCCTTTCCTCTTTATGTTTTGGAGTTTTTTTCTGTTCGTTTCAACATTTCATTCTTCAGGGCAGGTGAAATTTGACTCCACCCTTCATCTACACGAGCCCTTCAGTCCACTTAAGCTTTACAGAGTTATTTGGTATTGATTGTTTTCTTTTGTATTGCAAACTCCATGTGGGTTTCTTATTTTTGCCATGGCTTCCAACTTTATTTAGTCTCTTGTTTTCTCCCAGTCCACGGTTCATGACTAAGTTTCCCATAGAGAGAGAGAGGTGAACGGGAACAAAATTATTCCTTAGTACTGGTTGAGTACATGGTTAAGTGTGATCTTGGCTGAGTACATACATGGTTAAGTTTGATCTTGGCTGAGTACATGGTTAAGTGTGATCTTGGCTGAGTACATGGTTAAGTGTGATCTTGGAAGTTCTCAGTACTGAGATACCTCATCCCTGAAGTGTCCGAACGACCATAATATATCTCCATTTCCTGGTCAACCATTTATCTTCATGAGTCAACCTTCACTGAGCTTATCTATGACCTGACTGTGACTCAACTATAATGTTTACATGACTTACCGACTTGTATGATTGTTCCACTATGTGAGAAATTATATTATGTTATGAAAAAATATCACAGTGAAAACAGGAAATAATACCTGAGCGCTTCCATGTGCTTACATATCTGATAGATATGTACTCACCTAATTGTACTTGCAGGCGTCGATTCATAGCTCCTGGCCCTGCCTTTTCACTGGTCGCCACTAGGTCCACTCTCTCCCTGCTCCATGAGCTATATCATACTTCTTCTTAAAGCTATGTGTGGCACCTTCCTCCACTATCTCACTTTCAAGACTATTCCACTTTCTGACAACTCTGTTGCTGAAGAAATACATCCTAACATCCTTGTTACTCATCTGAATCTTCAACTTCCAATTGTGACACTTTGTTTCTGTCCCATCTCTGGAACATCCTGTCTCTGTCCACCTTGTCGATTCCTCTCAGTATTTTATGTTGCTATCATGCCCCCCTTCCTGTCCCTCCTTTACTCCAGTGTCGTCAGGTCGAGTTCTCTTAACCTCTTCTCGTACCATATGCCCCTTATCTCTAGGACTAGTCTCGTTGCAATCCTTTGCACTTCGGACCCTGTACACCGTACACGGTGTACAGGGTCCGAAACGATTTCTTACTGACATGTTGGAATGCTATTCTTAGGTTCGCTAGTCGTCCCTAAGCTGCAGCAGTTATTTGGTCGATGTGCGCCTCAGATGTGCTCGGTATTATACTCACTACAAAACTCACTCATTGAGTGAGGTTTGTAGTCTTTGGCCCCTGGACTGTGTCAAACTTTGTGTGCTTACACACATACACACATATCTGGCAATATGTGTGTAAGCACATAAAAGCTCTCAGGTTATATTTCGTATTTTCACAAAGGTATTATTTTTATACTTGTAATTACGCATTTTATTGTGATTTCTTCCATATTTTATATTTAGCTTTTCTTTATCTGTTTATTATTATTTGGGCTTTCTTTCATGTTAGGTTTCTTAAATGAAGGTTCTGTTATATGTCTCGATTCGTTAGACCTTTTTCTCTTTTTATTTTATTCCCCTGTTATTAGTTAATTGTTTCCATATATCTTTTCTATGCGGAGAACCCACCAGCTGTCCTTTTCCTGACAAGAGACGACGTTGCCAGGATACAGCGGATTCCTAAGGTTCAAGAATCGCTACCATTGAGGACTAGAGTTAAAGGTTAATCATCTGATGTGGTGAGTAGACTATGTTTAACAATTTTATAGAGAAATATACTGGAGTTTGTCTTCACTAAGCTGTTTCGTTAAAGCTCATGACTAAGATTAGAGGATTACTCTTATTTTTGTGGGAACAGGGGTAACACTGTCGTGACCTGTACTTTGCTCTGTGAAGACGTGTCTAGTGTGCTCTCTGTGAATCTGAACAAGATGTCCTCTCTTCAGCAACTCCACCAGCAGTTTAAGGGAGAACTGAGGGTGGCTAAGCTTGAGATACAGCAACTGACTGAGGAAAACAAGAGGATTCGTAGTAATCCTCCTGTTGTGAGTCCTCAAGTCAAGAAAGGAACCTAGACAGTGGCTGGAAAGCATGGAACAAAGTTAAGGATCGGAGGATAGATGGAGAGGTAGCAACAACGAAGATCCAGGAAACTGTTGTAGGAACATCGAGCCCATTCTCCGTGCTACCCAGTGAATGTGAGTCAACTACAGGGAACGTCATGGCGAACGTCACCAAGGAAGGTAAGAACATTGTTCTTGTTGGGGATAGTCAGATTTGGTACATGGATAGGGCTTTCTGCTTGAAGGATCGGAGTAGGAGACAGAGGGTTTGCTTTCCTGGGGCTGGGATGGAGGATATTGTTAGCCAGTTTGACAGCATCATGAATGGTAATGGGATCAATCCTATTACCTGCCTCAATGCTGGAAGCAATGATGTAAGCAAGCACAGAAGTGATGATTTAGTTAAAAGGTACAAGGCAGCAATAGACATAACTTGGAAGAAGGGAGGGGAGGACAGCACCCTGTTATATGTGGCATTTTTGCCAAGAAGGGAAAATGACATGTATACCAGGGATGGGGTTCACTTATCTAGGTCTGGGGTGGGGGCACTAGCCACTGCAGTGGAGGAAAGTGTTAGGGGTTTAAACCAGAAATAGTTAGTGGTATGGGTTTTGGGGAGAAAACAGTGAAGTCCCAGTGTAGTAATATTGTGAGTTTTAGGGGAACTAGTAATAGGCAGAATGAGGTGGATATTGGAAAGCCAGTGGCACTAGGTGACAAGGACAGTAATAGGCATTGTGGAAAAAGAGAAATGAGCAAGAAGGGTAAAGAGAAAGGAGGGTCTTTAAACCTATATTATACTAATAGTCGTAGTGCTAGGAATAAGATGTATGGGTTGAGATTAGTTGCAAGTACAGGTAACATTGATGTATTTGCCATAACTGAGACATTATGGGGTTTTAAGTTGTTTCAAGTAGATAGATGTATCGGGAAGGGAGTGCGGTGGCACTGTATTGCTTGAAATTGCTTGAAATGTTGCATGAAAACGGGTATAAAGTCTGAAATAACACATACAGAGCCTGTCTGGATAAAATTTTCGGAGGGACATAAAAAAACTGATCTCAGGCATGATATACCCTCCCCAAACTTAAATAGAGACCAAAGGAAACTACTTTGGGAGGAAATTGTTAAAGCCACAAGG
Organism: Cherax quadricarinatus; assembly: GCF_038502225.1. Taxonomy (NCBI): domain Eukaryota; kingdom Metazoa; phylum Arthropoda; class Malacostraca; order Decapoda; family Parastacidae; genus Cherax; species Cherax quadricarinatus. The sequence goes on along the minus strand of NC_091302.1, from coordinate 16,828,661 downwards.
CATGATAACGTAGCAATTCTAGGGGACTTTAACTTTAGTCAGATTGATTGTAATTTTTTGACTGGGAATTTAGAATCTAGCGACTTTTTAGAAGTAGTTCTGGATTTTGAAGCAGTTTGTGACAGAACCTACAAGAGGAAATAACCTGCTTGACTTGGTTCTGGCAAACAAGGAAATCCTTGTTGATAATTTAGAAATTACAGAGGAACTTGGCGCAAGCGAACACAAATCAATTTCCTTTAGCATTCAATGGAAGTATGATGGCAGGGATAACTCAGTAACGGCCCCAGATTTTCGCTTAGTAGATTACAATGTGGCTTAGAGAACACCTACCATCTGTTGATTGGGGTAACGAGGAGAGTTGTTAATATGACAGCTTTCTCAGGCTCTGGTGGCCTGGTGGTTAACGCTCTCGCTTCACACGGTGAGGGCCTGGGTTCGATTCCCAGCCAGAGTAGAAACATTGGACGTGTTTCTTTCCACCTGTTGTCTATGTTCCCCATCAGTAAAATGGGTACCTGGGTGTTAGTCGACTGGTGTGGGTCGCATCCTGGGACACTGACCTAAGGAGGCCTGGTCACAGACCGGGCCGCGGGGGCGTTGACCCCCGGAACTCTCTCCAGATAAACGCTCTCTCTCCAGATTTCTAAACACAATACATGCTGCCCAAAGTACATTTATTCCATATAAAGCAATTAGATCGAATAGAAATGACCCTAAATGAATGAATAATAGGCTCAAATATCTTTTAGGACAAAAGGTGAAGGCCATCTTATGAATCAATATATTGACATTAAGAGGGACGTTAAAAAGGGAATAAGAAAAGCTAAATGGGACTACAAAATTAAAGTTGTTAGAGATTCAAAAACTAACCCAAATGGTTTTTTCCAGGTTTATAGAACAAAAGTCAGTGAAAAGATAGATCATTTTACTGAAAATTATTTTCTCTCGGTTTTCACACAGGAAGACACTAACAATATCTAAGTAATTAATTTTTATAGTGGGCCTGAAAAAGATAAATTATGTAATATCTAAGTCACTAGCGAAATGGTTATGAAACAAGTAGACCGACTGAAACAAAATAAATCGCCAGACCCTGATGAGTTTTTTCAAGGGTTCTTAAGGAGTGCAAAATTAAACTCTGTGAACTGATATTGACTGATATTTTTAATATATCCCTTCAAACAGGTGTAGTGTCTATGTGGAAGATGGCCAATGTAATTCCTGTTTTTAAGGCAGGGGACAAATCTTTACCGTCAAATTACTGCCCAATAAGCCTAACCTTAATTGTAGGCAAATTACTAAAGTCAATTATAGCTGATAATATAAGAAGCCATCTTGATAAGCATAATTTGATTAATGATACTCAGCATAGATTCACGAGGGGCCGTTCCTGCCTGACTAATTTACTAACTTTCTTCAGTAAAGCTTTTGAGGCCATTGATCACGATAAAGAATTCGATATTGTTTATTTGGATTTTAGTAAAGCTTTTGATAGAGTACCACATCAGAGACTGTTAAAAAAAGTGGCAGCTCATAGCAATGAGGAAAAAGTGGTGTCATGGATCGAGTCATGGCTCACTAATAGGAAGCAGAAAGTGTGCTTAAATGGAGTTAAGTCTGAGTGGGATCTGTAACAAGTGGCATTCCACAGGCATCAGTTTTAGGCCCATTGTTGTTTATAATATATATCAATGACCTCGATGAGGGAATTACTAGTGATATGAGCAAATTCGCTGATGACACGAAGATAGATAATCGATTCAAATGTAGATGTCACAGAACTTCGGGAGGATTTAGACAAACTCAGTTCGTTGTCAGAAGAGTGGTAGATGCAGTTCAATGTAGTGTAAATGCAAAGTTCTAAAGCTGGGGAATGTTCATAACCTTAGCACCTGCCAGCTTAATAATGTAGAACTTAGCCGTACAGAATGCGAAAAAGACGTGGGGGTTACGGTAAGTAGCAACCTACATTATTTAATTTATAAGTGCTAGGGTTATGGACACTCCCGAGCTTCGGAACCTTGCATTTATCTACATTGAACTGCATCTGCCACTTTTCTGACCACGAACTGAGTTTGTCTAAATCCTCCTGAAGTTCCATGACATCTACGTTTGAACCAATTATCATACCTATCTTCGTGTCATCGGCTAATTTGCTCATATCACTAGTAATTCCCTCGTCAGATCATTAACATATATTATAAACAACAACGGCCTAAGAATGATCCCTGTGGAACGCCACTTGTTACAGATCCCTACTCGGATTTAACCCCATTTATGCACACTCTCTGCTTCCTATTAGTGAGCCATGGCTCGATCCATGACAGTACTTTTTCCCCAATGCCATGAGCTGCCACTTTTTTTTTATCAGTCTCTGATGTGGTACTCTATCAAAAGCCTTACTTAAATCTAAACAAACAATATCGAATTCTCTGTCGTGATCAACAGCCTCAAAAGCTTTGCTGAAGAAGGTTAATAAATTAGCTAAGCACGAACGGCCCCTCGTGAATCCATGCTGAGTATCATTAATCAGATTATGCTTATCAAGATGACTTCTTATGATATCAGCTATAATTGACTCTAGTAATTTGCCTACAATTGAGGTCAGGATTATTGGGGGGTAATTTGACGGTAACTTGTCCCCTGCTTTAAAAATAGGAATTACATTGGCCATCTTCCAAATATCAGACACATATCAGACACTACACCTGTTTGAAGAGATATAGGCAAGCGGTGAAGAATTCCCAGAATCAAAATCCCAAGATGTTGCTGTGTCTGACAGATGTAGTGTAAATGGTTTACTTCAAACTCCCCTTCGTCTTCCACGGTTCTTCTCTGCACTGGAATGAAGAAGTCACTGGCTGGAGAAACGTTTCCGCAATTAAGATACCTAAATGTTGCACAAGTGTCTCGCTCTTCAATGTTCTTCACTGTCTTCATGAAGGTTCACTGTTTCCGGCTGACTACAGGCAAAAGAACTATGATTTTCAGAGAGAAGCCTAAGTAACCTCATAGTCGCTAAGTTAGAGCCTCAAGAGAAGAGACAAGTAAGAGTATGGTGAGCAGAAAGAAAGAGCGAAGTTAGAACCTGAAAAATAAGAGAGAAAAACGAGAGAATGGAGCCTGAAAAAAAAAATGAATTAGGCGCAGGGAGAGAGAAAAAAAAAGAAAGGTTGAAACTGGCTTGTGATGAAAAACCTGCCGAACGAAAGTCCTTGTTATAGTGAAGTAATCAAGAGGATTTATCTATGCAGAGTGAACATTAAAATGGTATAAAATACCGACAGGTTGTTAGGTAAGACACATATGCAACAGTTAGGTATCTTTATTATGAAACGTTTCGCCTACACAGTAGGCTTCTTCAGTCAAGTACAGAAAAGTTGATAGAAGCAGAAGATACTTGAAGACGATGTAATCAGTCCATCACCCTTAAAGTTTTGAGGTGGTCAGTCCCTCAGTCTGGAGAAGAGCATTGTTCCATAGTATGAAACAATATGGAGAAGAAGTGACAGGATGGAGCTTTTTATAGCGCCAAGAGGTGAGACGTAGGCCACTAGGAGAGGTAAGAACTCAGATGTTGAGAGGTCAGGTCCCTCTCAAATCCAGCCCCTCTCACTAGTGGAAGTTGTCGAAGTTGATTGCAGGTCTGTACCAAGATACCCTTGTGTTGCAGTGTCTGACAGATTGAACATTAAAATGGTATAAAATACCGACAGGTTGTTAGGTAAGACACATATGCAACAGTTAGGTATCTTTATTATGAAACGTTTCGCCTACACAGTAGGCTTCTTCAGTCAAGTACAGAAAAGTTGATAGAAGCAGAAGATACTTGAAGACGATGTAATCAGTCCATCACCCTTAAAGTTTTGAGGTGGTCAGTCCCTCAGTCTGGAGAAGAGCATTGTTCCATAGTATGAAACAATATGGAGAAGAAGTGACAGGGTGGAGCTTTTTATAGCGCCAAGAGGTGAGACGTAGGCCACTAGGAGAGGTAAGAACTCAGATGTTGAGAGGTCAGGTCCCTCTGCTTCTATCAACTTTTCTGTACTTGACTGAAGAAGCCTACTGTGTAGGCGAAACGTTTCATAATAAAGATACCTAACTGTTGCATATGTGTCTTACCTAACATCTATGCAGAGGATGAGTGAACAACAACGGTTAGATTTGAACAACAACAGTGAGATATGAGTAACAACAGTGAAATTTGAACGAGAACAGTGAGATTTGAACAACAGCAACAACAGTGAGATTTGAACAATAACAGTGAAATTTGAACAACAGTGAGATCTGAACAACAACAACAATGAAATTTGGGCAAAAACAGTGAGAGTTGAACGACAACGGTTATATTTAAGCAACAGCGGTTAGATTTAAACAACAACGGTTAGATTTAGAAGTTAGTATTTTAGAGTTGGCTAACATCACCTGGGACCCAATATTCATATGACTCTGATCCACTCCTACACTCAGAACCCCTCATACACCCTGATCCCTTCATACACTCGTATCAATTCAATTCAATTCAATTCAAAGTTTATTCTCTATAAGGATTACAATGCTGAGTTTACAGAATTTGGTTATTGTGTGGTTTATATGTAGTAAAATAATTACAGAGTGTACCACTAGAACACCTAGCATGGCTGGGCATTTCGGGCAAACTTACATTAAATCTTAAATTTAAAATATTACAAATTATGAGGTAAGTTGGTATTATGGCTAAGTGACTAAATACTAGTTTGTGAGTTTAGCAATGTGAATGCTTTTGTTTTGGCACAATACATAGTTTCAGTATTGGAGTATCACAGGCCAACTTATGACTAGTTAGGATTCATTATTTTAAGATTGAGATTGATATTTCTGTTTATGGTCAAATGGGTGAGTGAGTGTAAGTGTGAACCATCAGGTGGTATTCGTGTAATTAGTTGGTAGTTTTGAAGGTGATGAATGTGTCTGCAGTTCTAGAGTTTTCAGGTAGGGTGTTCCAGATTTTAGGGCCTTTGACATACATTGAATTTTTGTAAAGGTTTAGTCGGACACGGGGAATGTCATAGAGATGTTTGTGTCTGGTGTTATAAGAACATAAGAACATAAGAAAGAAGGAACACTGCAGCAGGCCTACTGGCCCATGCGAGGCAGGTCCAAGTCTCCTACCGGCTTAAGCCAATGCACCCAACCTAGTCAGGTCAGGTCACATTGACTTAAGGGAGGAACACGGCAACCGACCTGGTAGCACAAGCTATCAGGTCCAACTCACACCCACCCACATCCACTCATGTATTTATCCAACCTATTTTTAAAGCTACGCAACGTTCTGGCCTCTATAACTGTACTTGGGAGTTTGTTCCACTCATCCACAACTCTATTACCAAACCAGTACTTTCCTATATCCTTCCTGAATCTGAATTTTTCCAACTTAAAACCATTGCTGCGAATCCTGTCTAGGCTAGGTATTTTCAGCACGATATTTACACCCCCTTTATTTATTCCTGTCTTCCATTTATACACCTCAATCTTATCCCCCCTAATTCTACGTCTTTCTAGAGAGTGCAGATTCAGGGCCCTTAGTCTATCCTCATAGGGAAGGTTTCTGATACATGGGATCAACTTTGTCATCCTCCTCTGTACATTTTCCAGAGCATTTATATCCATTCTGTAATACGGTGACCAAAACTGTGCAGCATAATCTAAATGAGGCCTAACCAAAGATGTATAGAGTTGAAGAACAACCTGAGGACTCCTATTATTTATGCTTCTTGATATGAAGCCAAGGATTCTATTAGCTTTATTGCGAACACTTATGCACTGTTGTCTTGGTTTCAGATTACTGCTAACCAGAACTCCTAAATCTTTCTCGCAATCCGTAATATTAAGATCTACATTATTTAGTTTACATGTGGCATGGTTATTGTCCTGTCCAACATTTAGAACTTTGCATTTGTCTATATTAAACTGCATCTGCCACTTCTCCGACCACTGCATCAGTCCATTCAAATCTTCCTGGAGTGCTCTAATGTCCTCGTCAGAATGAATTCGACGGCCTATTTTGGTGTCATCGGCAAACTTGCTGATGTCGCTCTTTATGCCCTCATCTATGTCGTTTATGTAGATTGTGAACAGCAGGGGGCCCAACACTGACCCCTGTGGAACACCGTTCGTGACGCTTCCCCACTCTGATTTCTCCCCATTTATGCAAACTCTCTGCTGCCTATTTGTCAACCATGCCTCTATCCAGGAAAAAATTTCTCCTCCTATTCCATGTGCCTTAATTTTCCTCAATAGTCTCTGATGTGGGACCCTGTCAAAAGCCTTACTGAAGTCCATATACACAATATCATATTCATTACCATGATCTACCTCCTCAAATACCTTAGTGAAAAAAGTTAATAAATTCGTAAGGTAGGAACGCCCCTTTGTAAAACCATGCTGAGATTCGTTGATTAATTTATGCTTTTCAAGGTGGCTACGAACTGCCTCGGCAATTATTGATTCCATAAATTTTCCCACTATGTAGGTTAGGCTTATTGGTCTATAGTTCGAAGCTAAGGACCTCTCACCTGCTTTGAAAATAGGTATCACATTTGCCATTTTCCACTTATCTGGCACCATGCCAGTTTGTAGTGATATGTTGAAAAGATTAGCCAAAGGTTTGCTAAGCTCCTCTTTACATTCCTTTAGAACCCTTGCATACAGTTCATCAGGGCCTGGGGATTTGTTAGGTTTTAATTTATCTATTTGCCTAAGGACCATGTCACTTGTGACCCTAATCGTGCACAGTTTATTATCGTCCTGTTCTACATAATTTATCATTTCTGGAATATCGCTGGTATCCTCCTGTGAAAAAACTGAGAGGAAGCATGTGTTAAAAATTCTACACATTTCCTTATCACTGTCAGTGAGCTGACCCGAGGAACTTTTGAGTAGGCCTATCCTGTCCCTGATCTTACTTCTGTATACCTGAAAGAATCCTTTTGGGTTAGTCTTCGATTCTCTTGCAGCTTTAACCTCATAATCTCTTTTTGCTTTTCTAATTCCCTTTTTTATTTATCTCTTTAACTGTATATATCGATTTCTTAATTGCCCCTCTCCTCTTTTGATTTGCCTATATATATGCCTCTCTTTTGACCAATCATATATTTTAATCTATTGTTCATCCATTTAGGATCATTTTTGTTTGATCTGATTTCCCTATTTGGAACATAATTTGACTGAGCAGCTTGAAGTATGCCCTGGAAAGCGTCATATCGGCAACCATCACCACCTACCTGACCCTTAGTCAGGTCATTCCAGTTCAGGCCACCTAAGTAATTTTTCAGTCCTATGAAATCAGCCAAGCGAAAGTCAGGGACAGAGACTTGATTGCCATTATTAGGGGAATTCCATGATATATTAAAACTGAGTGATTTGTGATCACTTTCCCCAAGCTCATCATTAACCTCATGATTATTAATTAGTGTTTCCCTACTGGCAAGAACCAAATCAATGAGGTTATATCCCCTAGTTGGCTCTGTCACAAACTGTTTTAAAAAACAATCCTGGATCGTATCAAAAAAGTCACCTGACTCTAAATTTCCTGTCAAATTGCTCCAGTCAATCTGTCTATAGTTGAAATCTCCCATTAGCACAACATTTTCGTATGTAGATGCCTTACGAATTTCGTCCCATAGAAGTTTACTGCACTCCCTATCAAGATTTGGGGCCCTGTAAATCACACCCAAAATTAGTTTTTCTAGGCCCTCGAGAAGCTGTAACCAAACAGATTCATTGGCTGACGCTTCTAATTTTATATCTTGTCTAACACAACAATTTAAATTGTCTCTGACATACATCGCTACTCCACCACCCTTCCTGTTGACCCTGTCAGTGTGGAATAATTTATAGCCTTGTATGTGACATTCAGAGGGCATCTTTCTAACTTTCAGTTTGAGCCAGGTCTCTATTATAACAATAATATCTATGTTTCCTGCACTTGCAATTAATCTTAGCTCATCTATCTTATTTCTTACACTCCTGCTATTAGTATAGTAAACCTTAAGGGAGCTAGTCCCTTGCTGCCCTCTGCTGTCCCCCTTTGTTTGCTGACCTCATCTATTGTCTTTATTTATAACTACATGCTGAATGTGGGTTCTGTCACAACTATCAAGAAAGCGTTTTAGGTCAAGGTTAATATTGGAATTTAAGGTCCTGTAGATGTAGATTGCGCAGTAGTAAGTGTGGATGTACTAAACAGGGAGTAAGTTTAGATCTACGAAGAGTGGTGGGGTGTGCTGCCAGGGATGGGATTTAGTGATTATTCTTACTGCGGCTTTTTGTTGGGTTATTATTGGCGTTAGGTGTTGCTGCAGTTGAACCCCAAGCACAGATAGCATAGGTGAGGTATGGATATATAAGTGAATGGTATAGTGTTAGAAGGGCAGTTTGTGGCACGTAGTATCGTATCTTGGAGAGGATCCCAACCGTTTTGGATACTTTTTTGGTTATGTGTTAGATATGGGTGCTGAAATTCAGGTTGTTGTCGAGGTATAGGCCTAGGAATTTGCCCCCATTATGTCTGGCAATTAGAGTGTTGTCGATCTTATTGTTAATTTGCGCAACTCCTGCTCTGCTACCAAACATAATGTAGTAGGTTTTGTCAGTGTTAAGCATAAGTTTATTGGCTGTCATCGAAGTCGATATTTTGATGAGCTCCTCATTAACAATGGTGTTGAGGGTGGCAAGATTAGGGTGAGAGATGACATAAGTCGTGTCGTCAGCAAAGAGAATGGGGTTCAGGTGTTGAGATACGTTTGGAAGATCATTGATGTATATGAGGAAGAGCAGGGGACCAAGGACACTTCCTTGCGGAACTCCAGTATCAAGTGGCAGTATTGTTGATGCTGTGTCTTTAATGGTGACTTACTGATACCTATTAGTAAGGTAAGATTTGAAATATGCAAGCGCATGGCCTCTTATACCATAATGGTCAAGTTTGTGGAGTAGGATGCCGTGGTCTACTGTGTCAAAAGCTTTTCTTAGGTCAATAAAAATTCCTAGTGGATATTCCTTATTTTCCAATGCTGTGTAAAGCAGATCTAGCATTTTTATGATTGCATCGTTAGTGCTTTTATTTTTCCAGAATCCAAATTGGCAGGAGTTGAGTATGTTTTGTGCCGTTATAAATGAATATAGTCTCCTGTGCACGAGTTTCTCAAAGATTTTGGATAGCAATGGTAAGTTTGATATTGGCCTATAGTTGTTTAAATCTGTAGGGTCACCACCTTTATGTATTGGTGTAACCCTTGCCATCTTGAGTACTTTCGCTAAGGTGCTAGTTTCTAGTGTGTGACTTGTTAAAAAGTAATGAGATAGCATGCGAAAGGACATGGGCTGCTCGCTTGTACAATAATGGTGGGACATGAGACAGATTCCCTGGGTTATTTTTAAGTGACTTTATAATCTCGGTAACTTCTGTGGGTTCAGTTGGTGCAAGATAGAAGGAATTTGGGAAATTCCCATCTAGGTAGTCCCCGGCATGGGCATTGGTACGTGGGAATTTATTGGCGAGATTAGATCCTATGGTTGAGAAGTCGTTTATCTTGTTAGCTGTGTCAGTGGGATGTAGTGGTGTTTCATTAGGTTTAGTTAGGGCAATATTCTTGTTTTTTTTTCAGTTTGTGGGTCCCTAGAATCTGAGAGTGTCTTCCAGGTCTTTTTTATATCTCCTCCTGTGTCAGTGAATCTACTGGAGTAGTATAGTTGTTTGGCTTTCTTTATTACTTTGGTGAGAACTGATGAATAGTGTTTAAGAATATCTTTGTGTATTAAGCCCTGTCTATATTGCTTTTCATATTGGTGTTTCTTGTCAATGGATTTCAGAATGGTGCTGGTTAGCCATGGGCAACCAAGCCGTTTGTTTGTGATCTGTTTCGTTTTTATAGGACAATGTTTGTTGTATAGTCTAAGTAATTTGTTAAGAAAAATGTCTGTCCGATCATCAATACCATTGGCCTTGGAGAATTCTGTAGGCCAGTCAACAGTCTCTACGTCAGCTGTGAACTTCCTTATTGAGGCCTCGTCATGGAGTCTAAATGAAACTTTGTTGTATTCAAGTGGTGGTTTACTAATGTTTGTCAAAAGGAAGGTAGGGTAGTGGTCTGTAGTGCTATCTGTGATTTTCCCTGATTTAAGGGGGGCTAGTATATTGGTCCATATGTGGTCTATTATGGTTGCACTTGTCTCAGTGAGCCTGGTTGGTTTAGTTAATGTTGGTATGAGATGAAATCAGTTACAGACTGATCATCTAGTAGGCCAAGGTTGATGTTGAAGTCTCCAGCTAAGAGAAGGTGGTGCTTATTCATTTGTCTGTTTGTTATTAGTGCCTTTTTTTCTCACTGAAATTTGGGATGTTTGTGTGGGGTATCCGGTAAATGGCACCGATTGTTATAGGCGTCTTAAGGTTTTTTACAGTAAAATTAGCAAAAATGTATTCCCCATATTCATCACTAAAGCAAGTGGTGCTAATACAAGATAACTGGTTAGAGTAATAGATTGCAATACCACCCAAAACTTGGTATGGTCTGCAGTTGTGGATTGCTGTGTATCCTGGTATAGGGTAGATATCTATTGTGTTCTGCTTAAGCCAGGTCTCAGTAAGAATAATGCAGGAGAAGGGTGCTTTTAGTGATTCAAGGAGTGCCAGGAGGTCATCATAGTGTTTGCTTAAGGACCTGATGTTGTAGTTAAGTACTGATAGACTTTTAGCATTGTTTAGGATAGTGCTGGCTTGTGATGCTGTGTAGTAAAGGCAGTTACTTTCCAATAGGTTTTGATTGGGTGTCATATTATGGAGGTTTAGATCAGGGTCAACGTGATCAATCATCTAGGTTTAAATTATGGTTATTTATATCCTGAGTTGTGTGTTGAGTTCTAGTACTGATATCTGTTAGTGGTGGGAAGTTTGGACAAGTATATGGCTAAAGCATTTTGGTCATATAGAGTATAGTCACTAATACACATAATGAAGTTGGTGTTGTCTATGTGTTGTGCTGGAATGAGCTAAAGTACAACTAGGTATAATCTAATAATATAAAAATACAAATTAAAAATAGCACCAGACTCTCACTAGTAATTGCACTATGGTCTAATATAATGAATTTGGTATTGACTATGTATTGAGCTAGAATGAGCTATAGTACAACTGAGTTTAATCTAATGATATAAAAAAGGCACAAGACTCTCAATTGTAGTTGCACTAAGGTGTTATATAAGTTGTTTACAAGAATTAGAGTATAACTAGATTTAAATTGACAAGATAAAATACACAAGTTAAGGTAGCAAAAGAATAAAAAAAAAAGTAAAAAAAAAAATAATAATATGAGGTAGTTGGTACTAGTTAGCAAAAGATAGTTAAGGGCCTTGAACAATAATGTAATTGAAATATACACTAATTGCACACACAATATAGTCACTAAGATATGAAAACAATCTTAGAGTAGGACTTATAATATAAACTTATAATATAAAAATACAAATTAAAATGGTACTTGCAATTGCACTAGGGTCTGATATAGGTTGTTAACAAGATCAAGAGTATAACTAGAATTAAATTGACAAAATAAAATTCACAAATTAAAGCACCAAAAGAATAATAAATAAAAAATAACAATGGCGATGACTTGGTTATAATATGATAGTAAGATGGTAGACAGGTACACAGGTACAAAGGATAATATAAAGGTTGGAGATGAATATACAAACTTGAAAATTTGGCAACAAAATGTTATGGGAAGTATAAAATAATGATTAATATACAAAAGTAAAATTGACTGGGAGTAAATATGGTGTTTAATAAAATTTTAGTAAGTAATAATGATTACAAAAAAAGTGAAAAAGTAATGTTTATTTCATTCAATATTGCACTGGTAGTTATACTAGAGGTTATTTGGCAGTACAAGGTAATTAAGAAAACTCTAAGATAGTAAGTAAGTAAGTAAGTTTATTCAGGTATACACAAATACAGTTACATAGAATTATCATACATAGCAGCATGTGTGTAGAGAACCTAGGATAACCCAAAAAAGTCAGACAGAGTGACTTATTTCCATTGGGGTCCTTTATTTCCATTGGGGTGGTATTAAAACAGGTTAAGGTAATTAGACAAGTAATGGTTATTAAATGATGTCAAAAATGTTAAGAGTAAATTGTACTGATAGTAAAAATGGTAATTAATTATTAATTTTAGTAAGTAATATCAATTAATAGTATTTAAAACAAATATGAGGTAGTAATATGGACAGAGAAAGTATCAATTCAGCTAATATTTAAGCAAACAATAGTAAATAAGAAAATTACATGAGGTGACTTATGCTTACTAGTAAAATCACAAAATGAGGTAGTTGATTATTTAATTACTATGAGATTGTACTATGAAATTTGAACAATAATGGAGCAAAACATACACTACATTACGTAGGCTTTTAGGTTGGACATTGTTTAGTTATTCTCTGTAAGATTAGTATCCCTGAGAAATCGTGATAGATCATTCTCGTTCGTGAATGTGTACAGTTGACCTACATTTGTTTTCCTAACAAGAATTTTCCCATCCCGTGTGAAGCATTGGTGTATTGTGTCATTATTCTCCCGCTTAAGTTTCCTGACTCTATACAGGAGGTTCTGACGTTTTTTGGTAAGACACTCGTTTATGTATACCTCTTTCTTTACTTTAATAGATGCAATTATTAAGTCTTTTTCCATAATACTACAGGAATTGTTGTAGTTAAGAAGAAGTTGTAGTTATACAAAGCTTAGGGTTACGTTGTTCGGCTGGCAGCCGGGTGTTGCTTTGGGTTTGAGGAGGGCAGTCTTCCTTTGATCTCTATTATTTTCGGTTTGTAGGTTTCACTGTTGGTAATCTTTGGTCATTCTGGGTGCTACGTTGGGTAGTGCAGTTTTGCTTGTAACTAGGTCATCATAGGAGCATTGGTGGCTCTGATAGTTAGAGAAAAGTACGGAGCTTGGAGGTCGCTGCTGTTGCTGCCGCTGGTAGTGAGTTTGATACGCTGATACACTCTGATCGCTCACACACTCTCATCTACTGATACACTCTGATCCCTGATACACTCTGAATCCTAATACACTCGGATCCCTGATACACTCGGATCCACTCCTGCACTAGAGACGATGATGTCTCAGTGTATATCATAGTTTTCAGTTACCGTCACGTCAGATGAGTGACTCGCAGATTTCTCGTCCATTCACCTCACTTTATTAACATTCAGGTCCAGCATAAAATATTTATTAAACATTATAAACAGGAGCAATTGCAGATTATGGAATATTAAAGACTATTCTAATTGCTTTTAAGAAAACTGCATATCATTATAGAAATTCATTTAGACATGGCAGGATTTCCAAAATGAGAATTATACCCAATTTCTCTATTTTCATAATATTCGATTAATGGATTGACAGATCGGGTACTGAGATAGATTAAGATGGCTTCATGGTAGGAGACTAATTTGTCATTCTACTTTGTAACGACCTTATGCATCTTCATTAAATAATGTAACCTTACTGCAGCTGCTGAGACGACACCCCTCACCCGACGGGTCAATGTGCAAGACCGACGAAAGGAAAAGATGAGCAACATCCCCCACCCTGGGGGCCAACACTGGGTCACCAACTGGACAAGACCAGGGCCGGGGCAATTCCGACGAACCACATCGAGTCGAATAGAGCTGCAGATATGGCGGACGTCGCTGCTGCGTATACTTAATAAAGCCCACTCTTGTTACCTCCGCTGTTCTGGGAAAATTAAATATAAAATCAGCAAACGCACTCCAACGAATCTCTAGTGCTTATCATGGACCGACCCGCGAGGGCGTTGACCCCCGGAACACCCTTCTGATAGCGCATATGTACATAAACTCCTTCAGTAATGGCTGTCTTGAAATGGTATGTGAGTATCCAATAATCTAAGAGAGACAGGATGTTCCTTTGTAGTTCTTTTGGAGAAGTTTTTCCCTAGTTTTGACAATTTTAGCTACAAATACTCTGATCTAAAAGATTACTGTGGGCGTACTAATAGTTTTCCTACACTTAGATGTTTTCTTAAGTGTGTAAGTGGTTCACAGGGTTGACTGATGCTGGCGTGACTCTTATTAAAAGGTTGTTTTGTGCTAGTGACAATATCATATATATATATATATATATATATATATATATATATATATATATATATATATATATATATATATATATATATATATATATATATATATATATATGCAATAAGATCACAGTAAACAGGTGATTTTAAAATATGCAAAACAACCACTGTGAAAGAGTAGTGAAATTCTAAGCGCTTTCGTGACTACTCACATTGTCAAGGAACTATGAAAGTAATACATCAAAGGAAGGCAATTAAAGGGCTTAGACTACACCTCACAGTCAACCCCCACAACAAAGAAACACCTGACGCGCGACAATACCGGACTCATAAGAAAAGAGGAACACTGCAGTAGGTCCGCTGGTCCAACTAGACAGGTCCTCACGACATCCCACTAACAAAATATTCTACCCAAGAAATAAAGTTTATTATTTGTCCAATGTCCAGAACAATGGCTTCTACAACATAACTGAACCACTTGCCAAGAAACTTCTTCATCGCTATCCCACATAAGAACATAGGAATTTAAGAACACTGCAGAAGGTCTGCTCTCAAACTTATCCAATCTCCCTTCCAAGTTACCCAAGATTCTAGACTCTATAATCCCACTCGGTAGATCATCATATTCAGCATTCTCCACTTGACCTCAATATTCTGAACCTGACTATAAATACCCGCGTACCTTTAAATTTCTAACTTTAAACATTAAAGTTAGAAATTTTACCAACAATAGGGCTCAAAATGTTAACAAGCCATCCAATTAATTTTCAAAAAGTTGAGAAAGTTGTATCAAGCAAGTCCATGGTTGACAGAAATATAACTGAATCTTGTTTCATAAAAAGCAGTTTTGAAAATAATATGAATATTTCCTTAGGTTTATATAAATTAGACTCATTTATAATTAATAAATTTTGTTAAATTAGACACATGTGCAACTCTTGGGTATCAATAAAGATACCCAAGAGTTGCAGATGTGTCTAATTTAACAACGTGTCGGTTCTCTGAACCATTCATCTATAATAAAATTTAGTTTGAGTTTAATAATACATTGGACAAATAATAAACCTTATTTCTTGGGTAGAATATTTTGTTAGTGGGATGTCGTGAGGACCTGTCTAGTTGGACCAGCGGACCTACTGCAGTGTTCCTCTTTTCTTATGAGTCCGGTATTGTCGCACGTCAGGTGTTTCTTTGTTGTGAGGGTTGGCTGTGAGGTGTAGTCTAAGCCCTTTAATTGCCTTCCTTTGATGTATTACTTTCATAGTTCCTTGACAATGTGAGTAGTCACGAAAGCACTTGGAATTTCACTACTCTTTCACAGTGGTTGTTTTGCATATATATATATATATATATATATATATATATATATATATATATATATATATATATATATATATATATATATATATATATATATATATATATATATATATATATATATATATATATATATATATATATATATATATATATATATATATATATATACATATATATATATATATACATATATATATATATATATATATATATATATATATATATATATATATATATATATATATATATATATATATATATATATATATATATATATATATATATATATATATATATATATATATATATATATATATATATATATATATATATATATATATATATATATATATATATATATATATATATATATATATATATGTACACCACATGTTCGTGGTTACAATAATATGTGTACTGCTTGTGGAGGCTAGTACACCAAACGGGGAGTACAATGAAATTTGCTCTGAGGCAACCACACCATCGTATATCCTCGCAACATGAAGCAAGCCTATTTCGCTAGGTTCATGTTGTTCGTAGGATTGTATGGTCCATTGGTTTAGAGCGTCGTGAATTTTCGCTCTCATCTCACGAGGCGGGCTAAAACAACACGGATTCGATCCCCCTGCAGTTTGTTGCTATTGATTAAATACCACTTGTTCGTGGTTACAATATATATATATATATATATATATATATATATATATATATATATATATATATATATATATATATATATATATATATATATATATATATATTAATAAACTGCTTCATGGCCGGGGGTCGATCTCGTGTTACTTTTGCCCGCCTCATGGGAAGCCAAAGTTCATGACGCTCTAACCACTGGACTATATAATCCGACAAACATCATGCACCCAGCGGCACTGGGCGTGTTTCATGGTGTGAGGATTTACGTGGCCGTGATAAACTCAGAGCTAATTTTCAGTCGACTCCCGTTTGAATACCAGCCTTCAGGAGCAGTCTATACATTAATGCAACCGCATGAAAATATTCATGGTATTATCCGTCTTTATTTCACTGTTTTTCTTGAGTCTACCTGACAGCATCTGGGGCTGTGGGATAAGACAGTAGGTCATAGCTGGTTGCCGCTGATACAACCATGTCATAGAAGTACTGGTTGTAAAATCATCCTTTTGCATGTGCTGTGGCTGTGTGAATATAATATTGGATCTGCTGTAAGTATGGACCATGGTTCGAGTCCCTGTCCATTCTTGTGTTTACTAGCACACAAGTATACATATACACATATACATATAATAGTTTAAATGCATTGCTATGCAAACATGTGTGATAATAAATGAAGGTTAATATATGTACAACGCTTGCATTAAGCTTAAAGTGAATTTAATCTTAAAATCATATGAATGAAAAAGGTTTGGATAATAATTATTCTGTAGTGTAAGCAGCCAGCACACAATACACTCACACTAGGAGTGAGTGTATTGTGCTAAATCTGGAAAAAAAATAGTTCCTCATTTTACAGGCGCACCTGTGAAGTGAACCCTAATATTAAATTAAATCTAAGTATTTTCTTTAGCCCAAGAGAGCCATTCCATAACTTTATTATGGTGTTGGGTTTAGTAAAATTCCAGTTCACGCAAATGTTAATGCTTATCTATGCATATATTATTGTTTATTATAATTTGTATGTTACATTTATATGAAGTTATGGCTATAAAGTTCATTGCTTAAACTATCGAGTACAATTGCTTGTTCTGTGGCCTCAGCTTGCCTCGCCAGGTATTCCTGGATTGTAATTGCCCTTCGAGCACACAAGATCATAATTCGTTGGTCATTAGCGCTGAGAGGTGAGAAGTTTGCTGCTGGAGCAACGACTCACTTCACTCTGGCTTCTGCTTGACTTGGGCGTGGAGCTGACGGCTCCATTTCCTCCTCTGCTTCTGCAATACCCTCCAGTGTTTCTCGCTCTTGACGTTTTTCGCAGAGGTTCTCTTCCAAGCTCCTTCGAGGCCCTTTGTTCTTCAGGTCCTGCTCCTTCCAGAGAAGTGTCTTCCTTAATGCATTCCTGAGAGGGGGAAGAGGGATGAATGGAACGGCTGGCAGGTGGTAGAAGGCAGACGTGGAATGATGGGATCAATAAGACACTTGTGCAACATTTGGGTATCTTAATTTTTTCCAGTAATATAGGTATTCCCAAATGTTGCACAAATGTCTCATTTATCGATCTGTCGGTTTTCTAACTATTAAATCACATCCTGTCAGACACACCAACGTCATGATGCATCTTGATGCAGGGATTTCTTCAGAAACTAGTCTCGAGAAATGAAGATACCCAAATGTTGCAAAAATGTCTAATTTATCAACTTATCGGGTTTTTAAACCATTTATTCACAATGATGGATAAAAAAAATCTGTTTCGTTTAAAAAACCCTAATCATTACTCATTTACCTAACACGGCAGTAACCTAGTGCAGTTTTCTAAAGAATTTCCCTTGGTCCCCTGTGATCACGGTAGGAGGTGGTGGGTTTTGACCTATGCAAGTACATAAATACTCACACCTAAAGCTGACCCACAAACTCGCTTTACAAGAGTCGTTCTAAGAGACAAGTGGTTTTCGGTCTAGGATGCATGTCTATGGTTTATCTGGAGGATTTCACTGAATTAGCTAATCCTGTTATCTGTAAATTATATGAATATTTTTCTTTATATATTTTAATGTATATGTACTGTTATAAATACCTATTACGAGGGAATTGATAAACATTCACCTTTCATTAACCACAAAAGGAATTTATTCACGTTACTGTACAATGGCATCAGTAATTCTTACTGGACCGGTTAAGGGAGTGATGTTGCACTGTATAATTGTAAATTCTGAAAAAAAAAAATCTTATTGATAAGAAAAACCAGCTTTATTTATCAATTTAAAGTCTTTTCTTAGCTATTAGACCTCTGTTTACAGTGAACAACATATAACGACCAACATGACTGTAACACAATTTCTAAAGCAATTTAAATTATCTTATTTTTTCTAATAAATCGGTTCTTTGCCACCGAGGCAGAGTGACCTGAAGAAGAAGAAAATGTTGAATATTATTAATCTGGACTGGCTGAGCGACTGGTGACCTTCCTCGTAACAACTGTCCCTCTCCTGGTACACGTGAACAGAGTGAAGGGGTGGTAATGATACAGAAGTTAAAATACAATACATTAACTACATTGACTTCAGTGACTTCACTAGTGTTGAAGTACATAATAACTTCAGTTAATAAAGATTGTTGAAATGAAAAATAACTTCGCTTAATAAAGACTTCATTGTATAAAACTTTTCACCTAATAAGAAAATTCCTTTTGTAATAATAGTTCCTTAATTTTAACTTGTACACGCAGGGAAAAAATAAAAAGATAAATCCGGTTTAATAAAGTAAGATCCTCCGTGTGTGCGTTGATGTGTTGGCGAGGACGTGTTTATTTACTCATCTATGTATTGGTTGAGTCTTGGCTCCTGGCCTCGCTTCTCCACTGGCTGCTACTCGTTACCCTTGTGGCTTCGTAAACCTATCATACCTTTTCCTTAAACTATGTATGGATCTTGCCTCTACATCTTCGCTGGCCACGCCATTCCACTTTCTGATCATTCTCAGGTTCCATAGCTTTTGTCCAAATCTTTTGTGAGGTATTTTATCTGAAGCCTTCGTATAGTTCATAAGCACGCGGTCTACTCAGCCCTCTCTGATATCTCTTTTCTGTGACCTCACAGAACTCGTCACCTTGCTGGTTATTTGTGACCCCATTCTTCTCGTTTCCTCAGGAGGCCTGGTCATGGACAGAGTCACAGGGGCATTGATCCCCAAAACATCTTCCAGGAAGACTCTTTTTCAGGTACTCCACCACTCTTCTACTGATAATATTCTTCATAACCTTCCTTACTATGCATGTCAGTAACAATGATCTGTAATTTAATGTTTATCTGTCTGTCCCATACCTTAAATATTGGGACTATATTATTTTTTTATCTTCCATTCCTCTGGCATTTGCTCTTTATCAATTGACTTGTTGACGATTGTGACTAGTGGTTTACACAGTCCTTCTTACTCTCTCTCTCTCTCTCATGTCTGTGTTGTATCTTCTTCTGAAGTCAGGTTTCTCTCATTCTTCCAGTGCTGTTTCTCTACAGGTTTTATTTCATTATATATTCAAAAACTCAGTATTGTCGGGTTGCTAGAACTGAAGGGTTTCTTGTATTCAGTGTTCTAATCTTCAGTATCACTAAGGGCAAACACTAGTTCCAGCATTTGTTATTCTCTCCTAACTGGTTGTGTCCCCTACATGCTGACACGTAAGAGTTTTCATCACAACCTCAGTCTTTCCTGTTTTGATGTCACCCAGATTGATACAGATTCTGTCGAACTATTTTGTTTTTAGTCAACGTCTCCAATGAGCAGTTATTTTGCATCGCTAATATAGCTTTTCTAATAACCTTTACTAGTGTGGCCGCCATCGCTATTGTTGTCATAATTTTTCTGTCTTTGTCTCCTGTAGTTAAGTGGAGACATATACATCCCTGCTGTCACCACCTTGGGTCCTTCAGTCTAGAGTGCGTCTACTATGTGGTCACTTGACTCATGTCTATTTCTTTCTCTCATCTCTTTACAGCTCCTCTGATTTCTGATTAGCAACACTTTACTTCATTTTTTCTTTTTCAATTGTCCTTCCTCTAATGTCTGATTTCTAGATGGAAAAAAAAACATCAGCTTTTACCTCTGTCTGTGTAAATGTTATGATGATATGTCAGCAGAGATGTATCTAGGTTGATATGTCTGCATTATTGTGTCTGCATTGATTTATCTAAATTGATGTGTTTGGGATGACATTCCTATGTCAGTAGGGTCCCTTGTCTAGTATCTTGGTGTGTATAACTATTGTGTCGTAAGTAGTTAAGGGTAGAATGAGTTATTGCAATTTGGTTTCTGTACTCTCTAGATAGCGGCGATTTCAAAGCTGTATTTCTCATCGTCTACCAAAAGATATACTAAAAGATACACTGCCTACAAGTGAGCACTATAAATTTATGGCACAGTGTGTCTCTTGTTCTAGCCAGTAGTCCTGTCGTTGGAGTGTGTCTTCTCCAGGCACGAGTGGCTTAGATGGTAAGTCATTTCTCGTATTCCTAGCGGTGTGCCACAACAGGTGGCTAAGCCGCCTAAGCCAGCAGTGCCAATGTGTCTTCCTACGGAAGCCAGAGTTCCAGTGTTGATCTACCAACACTGCCACTCCACCTCATTGGCTAAACGAGTATATTGAAGTTTAACAGTCGGGATGTAAGATTATTTTTCAGTATCGCGTAGGGAGAATGAAGTGAAATTTTGAAGTTTCGTGATGTTTCCGCTTGTTCCCATTGGTCGCTGAAGTAGTGATGTTATCCCTACAGCGGCATTCCATTTTCCCTTGGTCTCGCAGACTCTCTCTGGGCTGCCACATTCATGTCACATCCGCGTCTTTCAACATAATTGCTTACCAAGATAGCTGTTCCCATGGAGTATTCTTATAAATAAACCAGGGTCATATACCGGCTGATCACCAGACCCTCTCACCATCTGTGTAAACAAATACCTGGGATTCCTCCTTCCCTACAGGACAAACTAGCTAGGCTGTGTAGTCTCGCGCTTGCCATATTATATTTTCTTGTAATATAGCCGGTTTCATGGGCGGATTGCATTGTTACAGTTGGGACAAGAGTCTCCAGTGTGACATAAGATTAGAATCTGTTGAGAAACCATACTACGTGTAGGGTTTGAACCCGCAGTCAGAGAATCTCAAAACTCCAGACCGTCGCGTTAGCCACTTGGCCAGCTAGCTTCAATAAGATTCGTCCAACTAGGCATATTTCTACACCATAGGAAGGTTAGCATAGGCACCACTGTGACCACAAATGCAAGTTTTTACAGACGAATCTCCCGTTAGCATGGCCGTAAGGAACTCAAGTCCCCTCAAAACCGTCAACATGACTCACGAAATCGTAATGACACTATTGCAAACAAACCATACCACGGGTGGGGTTTGAACCCCACCCGTGGCATGGTTTGTTTGCAATCGTGTCATTACGATTTCTTGAGTCAATCTGTTGAGATTTTTAACCCGGGGGGAGGGTTAGCCGCCCAGGATTGCTCAGTGCTTCATCGGGGACTGTCGGTCTTATTTCCAGTGGGGTCCTTAATTTTGTCCCTCAGGATGCGACCCACAGCAGTTAACTAACACCCAGTGTTCAGAGTATGGCAAATACTCTACTAAATACAGTGTTTGGAGTGTGTTAAATACAGTACGAAATACAGTGTTTGGAGTGGGGTAAAAGCAGTGCTAAATACAGTGTTAAATGCAATACGAAATACAGTGTTTGGAGTGTGGTAAATACACTACTAAATAGTGTTTGGAGCGTATTAAATACAGTGTTTACTGCCTCCTGAGCACAGTGTAATGTCAGGGAATTAAAGTACATATTTCACAGTTTCTTTTGTTTACAGTGTATTAGCTATATCACCGGCTCTGTGCTGCTTCCTGATTTTATTCATTGTCTTTGCATTTATTCCGAGGATTCTTGTCTTTTACTTAAGAATATTAATTTTTGGAGTGTAATCTTCCCCAATACATATTGCTTTTATTTTAGGCTGTGTTACATTACCTCCTCTACCCTTAGGAAGCTGTTCGCTGCATCCAACGAGTGACTGTCCCTGCGGCCTATTGTTAAGGTATTCCTGAACTTAAATCTGTTTGCTTTTGGTGATTTTGAGATTTAGTGCATATAAATTTACAAGTTTTCCTATATGTTGTGTTAGAATTACAAACAGCTTTGCACCTTTTCTCTTGATAGCAGAATTTCCAAACGTGAATTATTTGCGTTTATTCTCCCACCATTCAGTGTTTGTTTACGATGCAGTTGAACTAGTCCAGTGTTTTATTTTCTGCGTAAACATATTTTTTTCCATCTGCTCATTTTCATTATTTCGCAGAACCTGACTAATGAGTGAACGATACTGTACAGCAATTATTGTTCCTCTGTGGGTCATTTAGGACACAGTGTCTGGCTGTACGTCGGGAACTATACAAGGCTTCATTACCGCTGTAATGTTCCTCATTTACTCTGTATTTGACTCTTTAGGTCAGTGGTTCCCAAACTGGGGGTAAATTACCCCCTGGGGGTAATTTAACCATTTTTGGGGGGTAATGGAGGGGTGGCAGAAAAAAAGTTATGAATTCTGAAAATCAAGAAAACAATGCGGTACCCGGTATGAGGATTATTGTTAACTTTGTCTTAGTATATAAAGTTGTAAAGTAAACCTATTATAAGTAAGTAATAAAGTTAAACCAAATAACAATAAACATCAAAAACTAATATACAGTATTAGAAAAGAAGAAATATATAGCTAAGTGTGTGGAAACCCAAAAGTATTTTGACAAGTATGCTTCAGGACAAAAGTCACTCAGTAGCCCAGATCGACCTGTCCAGTACGCGTCACTCACTTCCTGAGGCTGCCTCTATTTCACACTGTCAGTTTATCTGTGAGCATCAGCCGAGGTAGACATAAGCTGGTATGTATGTGTACTGCCCTGTGCAGTATATAGTTAGTATTTACCCACTGTTACTGTGAATCTGTAGCTATTATTAATTTTATATATAATGTATGTGTGGTTCTTACGTTTTCAATGGTTTTGCTAGGATTAGCAGAGTATGCGAGGCTGTATACGTTCACTGTAGTCTCGCGCTACACGGTGCTCTTGTGCTGACAAGCATGATACTTGCAGCCTGACAATTTTGAATGTATGCGTGTGTGCTTGCATCAGTGAACTTGTGTTAGCTGCCATGCGAGAAATTATGTACCTTGCATTTTGCAGTGTATGCATGGATATTCTTCTTTTTCTGCAGATTGAACAAGAAAATGTCCAAAAAGCGCACCTACACTGACGCCTTTCGTCGCCATTGCTTTGTGAATTTAACTTCTGGTGGAGAGGATCGGCTACAATGTGTGGCATGTCACAAAGTGTTGACAAATGAAAGCCTCAAGCCATCAAAACTCTCAGCTCACCTCCAGAAGTGCCATCCAAATCTTCAAAATAAGGATCAGGCTTATTTTCAGCGCCAGGCTGTAGCACTGAAGAATATCCAGTTCGGCTCATCTGGAATTCAAGCCCAAAAGTTTCAAGCTGCGGTCGAAGCATCCTACTGTTTTGCATATAAAATTGCCGAACAACAGAAATGCCACACCATTGCAGAGAATCTGATTATGCCTTGTACATACGAGATGGTAAGCAAGGTACGTGGGGAGGATCAAGCGAAGAAACTGAGTGTCATATCTATCAAACAACACCATCCGCCGACGAGTCGATGACATGGCATCAGATATCCTGTCCCAAGTTACAACAGAGATCAAGGAAAGCTCATATGGCAAATTCTCCTTGAAATTTGATGAATCGTGTGACGTAGCCAGTTGTGCTGTTCTCCTTGGGTTCGTCCGTTACGTCCACCAGGACAAGATCAAAGAAGAGTTCCTATTATGCGAGGATCTGCTGACAACCACTTCTACAGACCATCAACAAAGAAATGAGCGACCATTTGAAGGGGCTTGAAACAAGCATGCATCACTACTTTCCAGAGAGTGGCCAAGAAACAGCCACTCTTCAGTGGATCATTCATCCCTTCTCTGTACCTGATGATGCCATTCATGATGATGATTTCCCTGCAAAGGAGGAGTGGATCACAATGCGAACCAATGAAGCCTTGAAAATCGAATTCCAAAACCAAAATGCAGATTCCTTTTGGATTTCACGACTACCTGACTCGCCAACTCTGTCCAAGAGAGCCTTGAAGTTGTTGGTATCATTCTCAACAACGTATCTGTGCGAGAAGGGCTTCTAAACTGTGCTGGGTATGAAAACAAAAAAGAGGACTCGCTTGAATGTTGCAAACGATGCCAGGCTGGCACTTTCAACCACGAAGCCAAGAAATCCTAAACTAGCTTCAAGTATGCAACTCCATCCATCCCACTGATGTTCTTGACATCTTTGGTAATAGTCATTAGAGATGCACAATGTTCAAATACAATAAATAAAAGAAAATATCTCAAGTGTTTTAATTTAGCCATATATATCAATAATAACAACATTTTGTGAAAGGGGTAACATGCTTTATGTGGCATGTTAAATTGGGTAACAAGCTGAAAAAGTTTGGGAACCACTGCTTTAGGTGAATCTCTCTTAAGCAGACAGACAAGTTAGTAGTGGATAAAGGGTCCGTACCGTGTATACACTGTGAAATTGATATTTTTGGTCTCAGTTGTGTTCTGCAGAACACTTGACTGTTTTGCGTGGGTCTGTTCCCGGTTGATATTAGTGACTGCATTTCTGTGTGTATTTTCCTCTGCTCTAGTTAATATGTTAAAGGATACGTCTAATTTGATATTTTCTCTTGCGTTACTACCCAGGTCGCATATATGAGTGTTCACTTACATTCATTTGTTGCTTCCATTATGAGAAATATCATTCCGCAGATTTATTTCATTTTTTTCTTATACTACTCTAGAAACTTTAATTTGAGTAAG
This sequence comes from Cherax quadricarinatus, assembly GCF_038502225.1. Lineage (NCBI taxonomy): Eukaryota > Metazoa > Arthropoda > Malacostraca > Decapoda > Parastacidae > Cherax > Cherax quadricarinatus. The sequence continues at coordinate 16,803,616 of NC_091302.1, read as the reverse complement.
TGTACAGTGTATTGTTGTGTGCTGAGTAAGCTGGTGTACACTGTATTGTTGTGTGTTGAGTAACCTGGTGTACACTGTATTGTTGTGTGTTGAGTAACCTGGTGTACACTGTATTGTTGTGTGTTGAGTAACCTGGTGTACACTGTATTGTTGTGTGTTGAGTAACCTGGTGTACACTGTATTGTTGTGTGTTGAGTAACCTGGTGTACACTGTATTGTTGTGTGTTGAGTAACCTGGTGTACACTGTATTGTTGTGTGTTGAGTAACCTGGTGTACACTGTATTGTTGTGTGTTGAGTAACCTGGTGTACACTGTATTGTTGTGTGTTGAGTAACCTGGTGTACACTGTATTGTTGTGTGTTGAGTAACCTGGTGTACACTGTATTGTTGTGTGTTGAGTAACCTGGTGTACACTGTATTGTTGTGTGTTGAGTAACCTGGTGTACACTACTGTATTGTTGTGTGTTGAGTAACCTGGTGTACACTGTATTGTTGTGTGTTGAGTAACCTGGTGTACACTGTATTGTTGTGTGTTGAGTAACCTGGTGTACACTGTATTGTTGTGTGTTGAGTAACCTGGTGTACACTGTATTGTTGTGTGTTGAGTAACCTGGTGTACAGTGTATTGTTGTGTGTTGAGTAACCTGGTGTACACTGTATTGTTGTGTGTTGAGTAACCTGGTGTGTGGTGTACAGTGTATTGTTGTGTGTTGAGTAAGCTGGTGTACACTATTGTTGTGTGTTGAGTAAGCTGTTGTGTGTTGAGTAACCTGGTGTACACTGTATTGTTGTGTGTTGAGTAACCTGGTGTACAGTGTATTGTTGTGTGTTGAGTAACCTGGTGTACAGTGTATTGTTGCATGTTGAGTAAGCTGGTGTACACTGTATTGTTGTGTGTTGAGTAAGCTGGTGTACACTGTATTGTTGTGTGTTGAGTAACCTGGTGTACAGTGTATTGTTGTGTGTTGAGTAACCTGGTGTACAGTGTATTGTTGCATGTTGAGTAAGCTGGTGTACACTGTATTGTTGTGTGTTGAGTAACCTGGTGTACAGTGTATTGTTGTGTGTTGAGTAACCTGGTGTACAGTGTATTGTTGCATGTTGAGTAAGCTGGTGTACACTGTATTGTTGCATGTTGAGTAAGCTGGTGTACAGTGTATTGTTGTGTGTTGAGTAAGCTGGTGTACACTGTATTGTTGCATGTTGAGTAAGCTGGTGTACACTGTATTGTTGCATGTTGAGTAAGCAGGTGTACACTGTATTGTTGCATGTTGAGTAAGCTGGTGTACACTGTATTGTTGTGTGTTGAGTAACCTGGTGTACACTGTATTGTTGTGTGTTGAGTAACCTGGTGTACACTGTATTGTTGCATGTTGAGTAAGCTGATGTACACTGTATTGTTGTGTGTTGAGTAACCTGGTGTACACTGTATTGTTGTGTGTTGAGTAAGCTGGTGTACACTGTATTGTTGCATGTTGAGTAAGCTGGTGTACACTGTATTGTTGTGTGTTGAGTAACCTGGTGTACACTGTATTGTTGTGTGTTGAGTAACCTGGTGTACACTGTATTGTTGTGTGTTGAGTAACCTGGTGTACACTGTATTGTTGCATGTTGAGTAAGCTGGTGTACACTGTATTGTTGTGTGTTGAGTAACCTGGTGTACACTGTATTGTTGTGTGTTGAGTAACCTGGTGTACACTGTATTGTTGTGTGTTGAGTAAGCTGGTGTACACTGTATTGTTGTGTGTTGAGTAACCTGGTGTACACTGTATTGTTGTGTGTTGAGTAGCCTGGTGTACACAGTGTATTGTTGTGTGTTGAGTAAGCACACTGTATTGAGTAAGCTGGTGTACACTGTATTGTTGTGTGTTGAGTAAGCTGGTGTACACTGTATTGTTGTGTGTTGAGTAACCTGGTGTACACTGTATTGTTGTGTGTTGAGTAACCTGGTGTACAGTGTATTGTTGTGTGTTGAGTAAGCTGGTGTATGTATTGAGTAAGCTGGTGTACACTGTATTGTTGTGTGTTGAGTAAGCACACTGTATTGAGTAAGCTGGTGTACAGTGTATTGTTGTGTGTTGAGTAAGCTGGTGTACACTGTATTGTTGTGTGTTGAGTAAGCATGTACACTGTATTGTTGTGTGTTGAGTAAGCTGGTGTACACTGTATTGTTGTGTGTTGAGTAAGCTGGTGTACACTGTATTGTTGTTTGTTGAGTAAGCTGGTGTACACTGTATTGTTGTGTGTTGAGTAAGCTGGTGTACACTGTATTGTTGTGTGTTGAGTAAGCTGGTGTACACTGTATTGTTGTGTGTTGAGTAACCTGGTGTACAGTGTATTGTTGTGTGTTGAGTAACCTGGTGTACACTGTATTGTTGCATGTTGAGTAAGCTGGTGTACACTGTATTGTTGTGTGTTGAGTAACCTGGTGTACACTGTATTGTTGTGTGTTGAGTAACCTGGTGTACACTGTATTGTTGCATGTTGAGTAAGCTGGTGTACACTGTATTGTTGTGTGTTGAGTAACCTGGTGTACACTGTATTGTTGTGTGTTGAGTAACCTGGTGTACACTGTATTGTTGTGTGTTGAGTAACCTGGTGTACACTGTATTGTTGTGTGTTGAGTAACCTGGTCTACAGTGTATTGTTGAGTAACCTGGTGTACTGGTGTACACTGTATTGTTGTGTGTTGAGTAACCTGGTGTACACTGTATTGTTGTGTGTTGAGTAACCTGGTGTACACTGTATTGTTGTGTGTTGAGTAACCTGGTGTACACTGTATTGTTGTGTGTTGAGTAACCTGGTGTACACTGTATTGTTGTGTGTTGAGTAACCTGGTGTACACTGTATTGTTGTGTGTTGAGTAACCTGGTGTACACTGTATTGTTGTGTGTTGAGTAACCTGGTGTACACTGTATTGTTGTGTGTTGAGTAACCTGGTGTACACTGTATTGTTGTGTGTTGAGTAAGCTGGTGTACACTGTATTGTTGTGTGTTGAGTAACCTGGTGTACACTGTATTGTTGTGTGTTGAGTAACCTGGTGTACACTGTATTGTTGTGTGTTGAGTAAGCTGGTGTACACTGTATTGTTGTGTGTTGAGTAACCTGGTGTACACTGTATTGTTGTGTGTTGAGTAACCTGGTGTACACTGTATTGTTGTGTGTTGAGTAACCTGGTGTACACTGTATTGTTGTGTGTTGAGTAACCTGGTGTACACTGTATTGTTGTGTGTTGAGTAACCTGGTGTACAGTGTATTGTTGTGTGTTGAGTAAGCTGGTGTACACTGTATTGTTGTGTGTTGAGTAAGCTGGTGTACACTGTATTGTTGTGTGTTGAGTAAGCTGGTGTACACTGTATTGTTGTGTGTTGAATAAGCAGTATTGTGTAGTAAGCACAGTGTATTGTTGTGTGTTGAGTAACCTGGTGTACAGTGTATTGTTGTGTGTTGAGTAACCTGGTGTACACTGTATTGTTGTGTGTTGAGTAAGCTGGTGTACACTGTATTGTTGTGTGTTGAGTATTGTTGCATGTTGAGTAAGCTGGTGTAGTGTATTGTTGTGTGTTGAGTAACTGGTGTACACTGTATTGTTGTGTGTTGAGTAAGCTGGTTTACACTGTATTGTTGTGTGTTAAGTAAGCTGGTGTACACTGGTGTACACTGTATTGTTGTGTGTTGAGTAAGCTGGTGTACACTGTATTGTTGTGTGTTGAGTAACCTGGTGTACACTGTATTGTTGTGTGTTGAGTAACCTGGTGTACACTGTATTGTTGTGTGTTGAGTAACCTGGTGTACACTGTATTGTTGTGTGTTGAGTAAGCTGGTGTACACTGTATTGTTGTGTGTTGAGTAAGCTGGTGTACACTGTATTGTTGTGTGTTGAGTAAGCTGGTGTACACTGGATTGTTGTGGGTTGAGTAAGCAGGTGTATTGTTGTGTGTTGAGTAAGCAGGTGTACACTGTATTGTTGTGTGTTGAGTAAGCAGGTGTACACTGTATTGTTGTGTGTTGAGTAAGCTGGTGTACACTGTATTGTTGTGTGTTGAGTAAGCTGGTGTACACTGTATTGTTGTGTGTTGAGTAAGCTGGTGTACACTGTATTGTTGTGTGTTGAGTAAGCTGGTGTACACTGTATTGTTGTGTGTTGAGTAACCTGGTGTACACTGTATTGTTGTGTGTTGAGTAAGCTGGTGTACACTGTATTGTTGTGTGTTGAGTAAGAGTAATGTGTTGAGTAAGCTGGTGTACTGGTGTACACTGTATTGTTGTGTGTTGAGTAAGCTGGTGTACACTGGTGTACACTGTATTGTTGTGTGTTGAGTAAGCTGGTGTACACTGTATTGTTGTGTGTTGAGTAAGCTGGTGTACACTGTATTGTTGTGTGTTGAGTAAGCAGGTGTACACTGTATTGTTGTGTGTTGAGTAAGCTGGTGTACACTGTATTGTTGTGTGTTGAGTAAGCTGGTGTACACTGTATTGTTGTGTGTTGAGTAAGCTGGTGTACACTGTATTGTTGTGTGTTGAGTAAGCTGGTGTACACTGTATTGTTGTGTGTTGAGTAAGCTGGTGTACACTGTATTGTTGTGTGTTGAGTAAGCTGGTGTACACTGTATTGTTGTTTGTTGAGTAAGCTGGTGTACACTGTATTGTTGTGTGTTGAGTAAGCTGGTGTACACTGTATTGTTGTGTGTTGAGTAAGCTGGTGTACACTGTATTGTTGCATGTTGAGTAAGCTGGTGTACACTGTATTGTTGTGTGTTGAGTAAGCTGGTGTACACTGTATTGTTGTGTGTTGAGTAAGCTGGTGTACACCCTATTGTTGTGTGTTGAGTAAGCCTGGTGTACACTGTATTGTTGTGTGTTGAGTAACCTGGTGTACACTGTATTGTTGTGTGTTGAGTAACCTGGTGTACACTGTATTGTTGTGTGTTGAGTAAGCTGGTGTACACTGTATTGTTGTGTGTTGAGTAACCTGGTGTACACTGTATTGTTGTGTGTTGAGTAAGCTGGTGTACACTGTATTGTTGTGTGTTGAGTAAGCTGGTGTACACTGTATTGTTGTGTGTTGAGTAAGCTGGTGTACACTGTATTGTTGCATGTTGAGTAAGCTGGTGTACACTGTATTGTTGTGTGTTGTTGAGTAAGCTGGTGTACACTGTATTGTTGCTGGTGTACACTGTATTGTTGAGTAAGCAGGTGTACACTGTATTGTTGCATGTTGAGTAAGCAGGTGTACACTGTATTGTTGTGTGTTGAGTAAGCAGGTGTACACTGTATTGTTGCATGTTGAGTAAGCAGGTGTACACTGTATTGTTGTGTGTTGAGTAAGCAGGTGTACACTGTATTGTTGCATGTTGAGTAAGCTGGTGTACACTGTATTGTTGTGTGTTGAGTAAGCTGGTGTACACTGTATTGTTGCATGTTGAGTAAGCTGGTGTACACTGTATTGTTGTGTGTTGAGTAAGCTGGTGTACACTGTATTGTTGCATGTTGAGTAAGCTGGTGTACACTGTATTGTTGCATGTTGAGTAAGCTGGTGTACACTGTATTGTTGTGTGTTGAGTAAGCTGGTGTACACTGTATTGTTGTGTGTTGAGTAAGCTGGTGTACACTGTATTGTTGTGTGTTGAGTAAGCTGGTGTACACTGTATTGTTGTGTGTTGAGTAAGCTGGTGTACACTGTATTGTTGTGTGTTGAGTAAGCTGGTGTACACTGTATTGTTGCATGTTGAGTAAGCTGGTGTACACTGTATTGTTGCATGTTGAGTAAGCTGGTGTACACTGTATTGTTGTGTGTTGAGTAAGCTGGTGTACACTGTATTGTTGCATGTTGAGTAAGCTGGTGTACACTGTATTGTTGCATGTTGAGTAAGCTGGAGTACACTGTATTGTTGCATGTTGAGTAAGCTGGTGTACATTGTAATGTTGCATGTTGAGTAAGCTGGTGTACAGTGTATTGTTGCATGTTGAGTAAGCTGGTGTACACTGTATTGTTGCATGTTGAGTAAGCTGGTGTACACTGTATTGTTGCATGTTGAGTAAGCTGGTGTACACTGTATTGTTGTGTGTTGAGTAAGCTGGTGTACACTGTATTGTTGTGTGTTGAGTAAGCTGGTGTACACTGTATTGTTGTGTGTTGAGTAAGCTGGTGTACACTGTATTGTTGTGTGTTGAGTAAGCTGGTGTACACTGTATTGTTGTGTGTTGAGTAAGCTGGTGTACACTGTATTGTTGCATGTTGAGTAAGCTGGTGTACACTGTATTGTTGCATGTTGAGTAAGCTGGTGTACACTGTATTGTTGTGTGTTGAGTAAGCTGGTGTACACTGTATTGTTGCATGTTGAGTAAGCTGGTGTACACTGTATTGTTGCATGTTGAGTAAGCTGGAGTACACTGTATTGTTGCATGTTGAGTAAGCTGGTGTACACTGTAATGTTGCATGTTGAGTAAGCTGGTGTACAGTGTATTGTTGCATGTTGAGTAAGCTGGTGTACACTGTATTGTTGCATGTTGAGTAAGCTGGTGTACACTGTATTGTTGCATGTTGAGTAAGCTTGTGTACACTGTATTGTTGCATGTTGAGTAAGGAGGTGTACACAGCATTGCTTAAAGCTGGGCAAGCTTAATTATGTGGAGTGTTTTGGGAGATGGTATATCTGTATTGAAGTGTCTGTGTTGGTGTGTCTGTACTGATGTGTCTGTGTTGGTGTGTCTGTACTGATGTGTCTTTGTTGGTGTGTCTGTACTGATGTGTCTGTGTTGGTGTGTCTGTACTGATGTGTCTGTGTTGGTGTGTCTGTACTGATGTGTCTGTGTTGGTGTGTCTGTACTGATGTGTCTGTGTTGGTGTGTCTGTACTGATGTGTCTGTGTTGGTGTGTCTGTACTGATGTGTCTCTGTTGGTGTGTCTGTACTGATGTGTCTCTGTTGGTGTGTCTGTACTGATGTGATGAATGGTTTTGAAAACCGACAAGTTGAAGAATTGAGACACTTATGCTTCACATGGGAATCTTTATTGAGGAAACGTTTCACCACACAGTGGCTTCATCAGTCCAATACAACTCAGAAGGGTGTAAGGAGAGGAGGAGTTTGAGGTAATCAGTCCCTCAGCCTGGAGTCGATGTATTCAGTCCATTAGGTACAGTTCCCTTAACTTTTCCTCGTAGGACATACTGGTCATCTTGCAAACTTTTGCACTTTCTCTAATTTCTTGATCTGTGGGTTCCATACAGCTACTGCATACTTCAATATAGGCATGACCTACACAGTGTACATAGTCGTGAAAGACTCCTTACTTAGATGTCGAAGCGCTTTTCTTAGGTTTGCCAGGCGCCCGTATGCTGCAGTGGTTGTATGGTTGATCTGCACCTCAGGAAATGTGGTCACTGTGATGCTCATCCCAAGATCCTTTTCACTGAGTATATTTTGAATTCTTTGATCCTCTAGATTACAGAGGTCGGCGAACTTTTATGGGTGTTACCGCAAAACAAATTTGTGTAGAGGGAAATTACCCGCTAGACTTGAAAGTCCACAAAATCAGGAAAACACAATGAGCATTTAAATTCAAAATGGTTTATTGGATCCATTTATATGGAGAATATAATCATACAAGTTGAAAAGTATGTATTATTTGCAATAAAGCAATTTTAAAAACCGTAATACAAAATTAACCAGATAATAAAATTAGAAATAACTGCATGAAATAAAACATAGTAACAGAGAAATTTACTAAAAAATTCATTAGGGAACTAAAGAATTTCATCGAAAACATTTTCACTTTAGGTTTTGGACAAACCTGAAGAAACTAAAAATTAAGAAACTATAAGTTATTTGCTTGATAAAATATAACTTTCATAATTTGCCTCGCTTATTAAATAACAAATTTTTTGTGCAATTTTATTTATATGCTGTTGAGCCTTCATTACCCCCGAGACTTTGATTTTTACCCCATTTGGGATAATTTACCAGGTTCCCCGACCTAAGACCTAGGTTGTACTCCGTTTGCAGTCGTCCCGGTCTTTTCCCAAGTTTCATGTCTTTGCACTTGGTGGGGTTAAATTCCATGAGCCATTTGTCGGACCAGGCTTGCAGCCTGTCCATGTTCCTTTGCAGACTTACGCTTGTATTCTCCTCATTAGTTTCATATCTTCTGCGAGCAGGAACAAAACCTGAATCTATCATTTCCGTCATGTAATTTACATAAACACGAAAAAGCACCGTCACTAGGACTGACCCTTGTGGAACCCCACTCGACACATTCGCCCACTCTAACACCTCGTCACGTACCAACACTCGTTGTTTCCTTCCTGTTAGGCGTTCTCTTGATCTATGGCAGTGCTTTCCTTGTTATTTCTGCCTGCTCCTCTAGTTTTTTAACCAGTCTCTGGTGTGGTACTGAGTCAAAAGCCTTCTTACAGTCCATGAACATGCAGTTTACCCATCCCTCTCTCTCCTGTCTTACTTCTGTTACCTTGTCATTGAACTCCATTAGGTTTGTAATGCAGGATTTCCCATCCCTGAAGCAGTGCTGGTTGTCATGTATGCGCCCACCTTTCTAGGTGCTACACCACTCTTCTCCTGATAATCTTCTCAATGACTTTACGTACTCTACATCACCAGCGACACTGGTCTCTAGTTTAATGCTTCCTGTCTGTCTCTTTTCTTTAAAATTGGAAATACGTTTGATGTCTTCCACACAGGCAATTGTCCTGTTTCGATATATTTATTGAAGATTGATGTTAGTTGTACACATACAGAGTCTGTGCTCCCTCTCTCAGGACCCAACGAGAGATGTTATCTGTCCCCCCGCCTTCGAGGTATCTAGGTCACATATCAGCTTCTTCACCTCTTCCTTGGTTATATGCAATGTGTCCGGCACTTCTTGGTGTACCCTACCGTGTACCTTTGTAGCTTTCTGTCTCCATTTTGAAAACCTCCTGTGCTGAACTCTTCACATACTTCCTGGTCGTTCCATGTGAGCTCCTTTCCTTCCTTCTTCAACCTGCTTACCTGATCCTTGACCGTTGTTTTAATTCTAATGTGTGTGTGTATAACAACTTTGGGTCTGATTTGGCTTTTGACGCTGTCATTCTCATGTTGCCGCTGGGCAACATATTCGTTGATGTGTGCCAAGCAGTGTGGAGTTGTCGACTGCATCCTTTGTTGACGAAATATATTGCTAGAGACGTTAGTATACATCAATATTTCAGCCTAGAGGGAGCAAGTGACTTGAAGAGAATCATCACTGGCTCGGCATCTCTTGTTCTGAATATTCCGCTTAAAAAATATGAGATAATAAGCCAATTACATCTCTTCAAGTCACTTCTTCTATCTTGGGTGAAAGGTTGCTCTATACTAACGGCCCACTTTCAAGGAATGAAAAACTGCAGGACTGAAAGACACAGAGAAACTTCACTAACCATCACTAACTCTCTAAACTCTACTGATTTTCTGGCAGCCAGCGTAATCTTTTCCGCGGGTGCTTGTTCTACTCTTCTCATGTACTACAGGAATCTTGACAAAGATTTCCACACTCACGCTGTTTCCCAACTAGAACGTTCTCGGTGTCAAGATCCACATAAAAGCCTTCCAACACTACAGCCGGCTCCCTTAGTGCTAGCTTTTTTATTTGTCACCTTTAATGACCATTTATGCGTCGGAAAATCTCATAAAATGGTGTCTGTATGATGAACACAGTACTGACTCAGTTCAACGGTTCGACAGGTGTGTTCGTATCCACGGGAAAACAAAACACTGTATCATGGTGGCAGGAGAGCTTGTGAGTTCCTGGTTATGGCCTTACTCAGTCTGGTACCACGTCTCATATCTTACCTTCATATTCTGTCTAACTTGAAAAAGACCAGCTGTGCAGGAGGTACACTGTCTTAAATATAATTTCCAATTATTGTGCGAAAATTAATGGTTCTAGTCGGACCGGAACTTCGTCATACGTCTCATCCCCCTGTGTGTAGGTTTTAGTGTATTGTTCCAGTCACGATATTGTTCCAGTTTACTCTTTATTGCGTGTGTCGTTAATACCTACTATTAGTCTGTAGTCCCTTGCCATGTACCATTACGGAGATATATTCCGTCTACGTCTTGTGACGTCTACTCAAGTATGTCTTAGTAATGTGGCTTCTACGTAGACGAATCTACATATGATCATGTCTAAGTACACGTGTCTGGCTCTGACACTGCATGGTAACAACACAAATTAATAAAATACCAGAAACATGCTGAGAAAGACGGTGCTATTTTCACCTCAGTGGCTTTCCAAGTCAGCTGGAAAAAACGAAGACTGATATTATTCCAGTTTTTGAACAATTCTCTCATTTTCGTTTATATTTTTTAATTGGCAATTAGCTGACAGTGAATTTTAATGATGGTTTTGGCACAGAGAGCATGCAAAAACGAGCGCTTGTGTTCATTTGCAGAACGAAATTGATGTCATTAGCCAGATGAGCCACATGAAGCCAGCGTTGCAAAAGCATCAGTCAGTGGTGACACTGCTTAAAAGATCACGTTCTTTGAATTAATATATATATATATATATATATATATATATATATATATATATATATATATATATATATATATATATATATATGTATATGTGTGTGTCTGTGTGTTTGTGTGTGTGTGTGTGTGTGTGTGTGTGTGTGTGTGTGTGTGTGTGTGTGTGTGTGTGTGTGTGCGTGTGTGTGTGTGTGTGTGTGTGTGTGTGTGTGTGTGTGCGTGTGTGTGTGTGTGTGTGTGTGTGCCATAAATCCGAGGGAATGATTGCAATTCACGAGGAGTTTAATAATATTATCAAGAGGAGCTTCACAACAGCCAGATGCCCAGCAGTAAGGGAGCCACCCCAACTATGCAGATCTGATGGCAGCCAGAAGCTTCCAGATTGTATCACACTTCAAGCCTGGACAAACGGTAAGCAGGTGGTGTGGGACTACACATGTGCATCTACGTCGGTTAATACCTGTCTCCAGTATACCAGGGAGGAAGGAGGGGCAGCCGCCAGCTTCAGGGAGTCCCAAAAGTCTAGAAAATATGGAGAACTTGCCCATCATTATATGTTTGTTCCCATAGGCTCAGAGACCCTTGGCTCATGTGGAAAGAGTGCATCTAAATTCCTTAAGGAGCTGGGAAAAAGACTCATCAGGGTACCTAGGGATCCCAGAGCAGCCAGTTTTCTGTTCCAGCGACACAGCATTGCTGTTCAGAGGGGTAATGCCTGCTGTATTTTGGGCACGCGCCCCAGTTCTGAAGAACTGGATGAGATTTTCGCATTATAATCAGTGACAAACATGTAACAATGTGTACTAGACATGTATCTCTCACATCTCATATACTGCATATGCCATCTTTATATCAACACTGTATCTCTTAAACCTTTTGTACCGAATTATGTAATAAAATATGCCTATTGGTAAAAAAAAAAAGATGGGCTGGTAGGGAAAGTGGAATATTCAAACGGCTTCAGGAAAAAATCCAAACCACAATTTGCACCAGAGGTGGACCCCATCATATATATATATATATATATATATATATATATATATATATATATATATATATATATATATATATATATATATATATATATATATATATATATATATATACATACATATATATATATATATATATATATATATATATATATATATATATATATATATATATATATATATATATATATATATATATATATATATATATATATATATATATATATATATATATATATATATATATATATATATATATAGGTAGTAGGTTGGTAGACAGCAACCGACCAGGGTGGTACTACCGTTCTGCCAAGTGAGTGTGAAACGAAAGCCTCTAATTGTTTTACATGATGGTATAATGGCTGGTGTCCTTTTTTCTGTTTCCTAAACATGCAAGATTTCAGGTACGTCTTGCTACTTCTACTTACACTTAGGTCACACTACACATACAAGTACAAGCATATATATACATACCCCTCTGGGTTTTCTTCTATTTGCTTTCTAGTTCTTGTTCTTGTCTATTTCCTGTTATCTCCATGGGGAAGTGGAACAGAGTTCTTCCTCCGTAAGCCATGCGTGTTGTAAGAGGCGACTAAAATGCCGTGAGCGAGGGGTTAGTAACCCCTTCTGTATATATTGCTAAATTTAAAAGGCGAAACTTTTGCTTTTCCTTTTGAGCCACCCTGCCTCAGTAGGATACGGCTGGTACGTTGAAAGAAGAAAGAATATATATGTATATATATATGTATATATATATGTATATATATATATATATGTATATATATATATGTATATATATATATGTATATATATATATATGTATATATATATGTATATATATATGTATATATATATATATATGTATATATATATATATGTATAGATATATATATCTATATATATATTTATGTCTTGCCGAATAGGCAGAACTTGCGATCTTGGCTTAAATAGCAACGCTCATCTTGCCATATAGGACAAGTGAAAATTTGTGTATGCAATAATTTCGCCAAAATCATTTTGAACATAACGAAAAAAATATATTTCACTGTGTTTGTTTAGTATTAAATTACTATAAATAAATCTAAAATATATTTAGTTGGGTTAAGCTAAAATAAATTGATCTTGTTGTAATAAGGTTAGGTAAGTTTTTTAAGATTCTTCTGGTGCAAAATTAAAATTTTTTTACATTAACATTAATGAAAAAAATATATCTTTAAACGTATAAGAGAAAATTTCAGAAAGGACTTAATTTTAAATGAGTTCTTGCTAACTGACCAATTTTACATATTCGGCACGACATATATATATATATATATATATATATATATATATATATATATATATATATATATATATATATATATATATATATATATATATATATATATATATATATATATGGGTTATAGTAAGCGTATATGCACCTGGAGAGGAGAGAGGTGTAGAGGAGAGAGAGAGATTTTGGGAAATGTTGAGTGAATGCGTGGGGAGTTTTGAATCAAGTGTGAGAGTAATGGTGGTTGGGGATTTCAATGCTAAAGTGGGCAAAAATGTTGTGGAGGGAGTACTAGGTAAATTTGGGGTGCCAGGGGTAAATGAAAATGGGGAACCTTTAATTGAGCTATGTGTAGAAAGAGGTTTGGTAATAAGTAATACATATTTTATGAAGAAGAGGATAAATAAATATACAAGGTGTGATATAGCACATAATGAAAGTAGTTTGTTAGATTATGTATTGGTGGATAAAAGGTTGATGGGTAGGCTCCAGGATGTACACGTTTATAGAGGGGCAACTGATATATCGGATCATTATTTAGTTGTAGCTACAGTTAGAGTAAGAGGTAGATGGGAGAAGAGGAAAATGGCAACAACAAGCAAGAGGGAGGTGAAAGTGTATAAACTAATGGAGGAGGAAGTTCGCGTGAGATATAAGCAACTATTGGCAGAAAGGAGGTCTGGTGCAAGTATGAGTAGTGGGGGGGTTGAAGAGGGTTGGAATAGTTTTAAAAATGCAGTATTAGAATGTGGTTATAGGAGGGTGGGTGCAGGAGGAAAGAGGAGTGATTGGTGGAATGATGAAGTAAAGGGTGTGATAAAAGAGAAAAAGTTAGCTTATGAGAGGTTTTCACAAAGCAGAAGTGTTATAAGAAGAGTAGAGCATATGGTGAAGACAGTGGTGAGAGAGTGCAAAAGGAGAGCGGATGATAGAGTGGGAGAGGTGCTGTCAAGAAATTTTAATGAAAATAAGAAAAAAAATTGGAGTGAGTTAAACAAGTTAAGAAAGCCTTGAGAACGAATGGATTTGTCAGTTAAAAACAGAGTAGAGGAGTTAGTAGATGGGGAGATGGAGGTTTTGGGTAGATGGCGAGAATATTTTGAGGAACTTTTAAATGTCGACAAAAAAAGGGAAGCGGTAATTTCATGCACTGGCCAGGGAGGTATACCATATTTTAGGAGTGAAGAAGAACTGGAAGTGAATGTGGGGGAGGTGCGTGAGGCATTACTTAGAATGAAAAGGGGTAAAGCAGCTGGAACTGACGGGATCATAACAGAAATGTTAAAAGCAGGGGGAGATATAGTGTTGGAGTGGTTGGTATTTTTGTTTAATAAATATAAGAAAGAGGGAAAGGTATCTAGGGATTGGCAGAGCATGCATAGTCCCTTTATATAAAGGGAAGGGGGACAGAAGAGATTGCAAAAATTATAGAGGAATAAGTTTACTGAGTATACCAGGAAAAGTGTATGGTAGGGTTATAATTGAACGAATTAGAGGTAAGACAGAATGTAGGATTGCGGGTGAGCAAGGAGGTTTCAGAGTGGGTAGGGGATGTGTAGATCAAGTGTTTACATTGAAGCATAAATGTGAACAGTATTTAGATAAAGGTAGGGAAGTTTTTATTGCATTTATGGATTTAGAAAAGGCATATGATAGAGTGGATAGGGGAGCAATGTGGCAGATGTTGCAAGTATATTGAATAGGTGGTAAGTTACTAAATGCTGTAAAGAGTTTTTATGAGTATAGTGAGGCTCAGGTTAGGGTATGTAGAAGAGAGGGAGACTACTTTCCGGTAAAAGTAGGTCTTAGACAGGGATGTGTAATGTCACCATGGTTGTTTAACATATTTATAGATGGGGTTGTAAAAGAAGTATATGCTAGGGTGTTTGGGAGAGGGGTGGGATTAAATTATGGGGAATCAAATACAAAATGGGAATTGACACAGTTGATTTTTGCCGATGATACTGTGCTTATGAGAGATTCTAAAGAAAAATTGCAAAGGTTAGTGGATGAGTTTGGGAGAGTGTGTGTAAAAGTAAAAAGTTGAAAGTGAACATAGAGGGTATCAAATGATTTAGATAAAGAAAAATTGGATATCAAATTGGGGAGAAGGAGTATGGAAGAAGTTAATGTTTTCAGATATTTGGGAGTTGACGTGTCTGCAGATGGATTTATGAAGGATTAGGTTAATCATAGAATTGATGAGGGAAAAAAGGTGAGTGGTGCTTTGAGGTATATGTGGAGAAAAAAAAAACGTTATCTATGGAGGCAAAGAAGGGAATGTATGAAAGTATAGTAGTACCAACACTCTTATATAGATGTGAAGCTTGGGTTGTGAATACAGCAGCGAGGAGGAAGTTGGAGGCAGTGGAGATGTCTTGTCTAAGGGCAAAGTCTGGTGTAAATATTATGCAGAAAATTCGGAGTGTGGAAATTAGGAGAAGGTGTGGAGTTAATAAAAGTATTAGTCAGAGGGCTGACGAGGGGTTGTTGAGGTGGTTTGGTCATTTAGAGAGAATGGATCAAAGTAGAATGACATGGAGAGCGTATAATTCTGTAGGGGAAGGAAGGCAGGGTAGGGGTCATCCTCGAAAATGTTGGAAGGAAGGGGTAAGGGAGGTTTTGTGGGTGAGGGGCTTGGGCTTCCAGCAAGCGTGCATGAGCGTGTTCGATAGGAGTGAATGGAGACGAATGGTATTTGGGACCTGACGCTCTGTTGGAGTGTGAGCAGGGTAATATTTATTGAAAGGATTCAAGGAAACCGGTTATTTTTATATAGCCAGACTTGAGTCCTGGAAATGGGAAGTACAATGCCTGCACTCTAAAGGAGGGGTTCGGGATATTAGCAGTTTGGAGGGATATGTTGTGTATTGTTATACGTATATGCTTCTAAACTGTTGTGTTCTGAGCACCTCTGCTAAAACAGTGATTATGTGTGAGTGAGGTGAAAGTGTTGAATGATGATGAAAGTATTTTCTTTTTGGGGATTTTCTTTCTTTTTGGGTCACCCTGCCTCAGTGGGGGACGGCCGACTTGTTTAAAAAAAAAATGTATACAGTGGACCCCCGCTTAACGATCACCTCCCAATGTGACTAATTATGTAAGTGTATTTATGTAAGTGCGTTTGTACGTGTATGTTTGGGGGTCTGAAATGGACTAATCTACTTCACAATATTCCTTATGGGAACAAATTCGGTCAGTACTGGCACCTGAACATACTTCTGGAATGAAAAAATATCGTTAACCGGGGGTCCACTGTATATATACAGTGGACCCTCGAGTTTCGGCAGCCTCGACTTTCGTGAAATTCGAGTTTCGGCGAGTTTTTTTGGCAAAATTTGGCCTCGAGTTTCGTGATTAGACTCATGTTTCACCGACCGTCCGGTACCCGTCCGTCCGTCACCGCACACACCAAGCCAGTCTCCCACGCCATTCATGCTCAGTGTGCCATTGTTTACCAGCACGTGACCACCCCGCGGGTTCATACAATACATTTCATAATAATCCATTTTTTTTTTGTGCTTGCAACTGCTAAATAAGTCATCATGGACCCAAGGAAAGCTAGTGCAAGCCCTTTGGTAAATAAAGTGGGGAACACGATCCAGAAGGATTTTGAAGGGTTTGAGGCAGACCCTGTCCCTGCCGACCCTCTGCATGTTGTGGAAGGTGTTGTGGCATTTGGCAAGTCCATGGGGTTGGAGGTGAGTGATGGGGATGTGGAAGAGTTGGTGGAGGACCACAGGGAAGAGCTAACCACTGACGAACTGCAAGAGCTTCAACTGGAACAGCATCAGACCATAGCCGAGGAACTTACTTCAGAGGAGGAGGAAGAGGGAGTGGATGAGGTGCCTTCTTCAAAGATTAAGGAGATTTGTGCCAAGTGGAATGAGTTGCAAAGTTTTGTTGAAAAGTATCACCCTGACCAAGATGAAACAAGCCATATCTGAAACATGTACAATGACAGTGTTGTGTCCTACTTCAGGAAAATCTTAAAAGAAACGCCAGAAAAAGACCTCTCTGGACAGACATTTTGTGCGACAGGGGTCCAGTGACTCTCAAGTTGTTCCCAGTGGCATTAAAAGAAGAAGGAAAGTAACCCCAGATAAGGACTTGCTACCTAAAGTCCTAATTGAAGGAGATTCTCCTTCCAAACAATAGTGTACACCTTCCTCCTATCCCCTCCTCCTGTCTTCCATCCACCCAGAAGTCTTCAGTAAAGGTAAGTGTAATGTTATTACTTTTTATATGCATGTACTTGATTTCTCATTGATTTCAGTATATAAATCTTAATTTAATTTGGAAAAAATATTTTATTTTAATATTTTTGGGTGTCTGGAACGGATTAATTTTATTTCCATTATTTCTTGTGGGGAAAATGGTTTCGAGTTTCGTGAATTTCGACTTTCGGCAGACTCTCTGGAACGGATTAATCACGAAACTCGGGGGTCCACTATATATATATATATTATTTTAATAAATAACAGCACTGCTACTAGCAGAGGATTCGAACCCATGTCGTTTTGGCCCGCCTCCTAGAGAGCGAAAATTACACATGATGCTCTAACCCACAGGACAACACAATCCTACAAGAATCAAGAACCACTGTATGTCCTTGGATCAAGATAAAACACCTAGCTCTGGTGGGTGCTTGATTCATGTAGGATTGGTTGGTCCCGTGGGTTAGAGCATCATGTGTGATTTTTGCTCACCATGAGGCGGGCCAAAACAACGTGAGTTTGGCTTAAATAGCAACGCTCTCCTTGCCAAATAAGGCAAGTGAAAATTTGTGTATGTAGTAATTTCGCAAAAATCGTTCTGAACTTAACGAAAAAAATATATTTCATTGTGATTGTGTATTAATAATTTATTGTAAATCTATCTAAAATATATTTAGTTGGATTAGGCTAAATTAAATTGCGCTTGTAATATTATGGTTAGGTATGTTTTCTAAGGTTCTTTTGGAACAAATCTGTTAATTTTTACATTAACATAAATGAAAAAGATATATCTTTAAACGTATAAGAGAAAATTTGGTGACCCCTCACTCTATGAGGGGTGACATCCTTCTTGGGTAAGGGGAACTGGAGAGACGTCGGAGATTTAGTAAATGCAGTAGTCAGCCCAGAAACTTCATCTAATCCCTATCAACTGATCTATTGACACTAAGGTAAAATGATTTCATATGTCAATAGATCAGCTGATACTGATTAAGTGATGCTTCTGAGCTGACTACTGCGTTTTCTTAATATTCTGTATCTTTCTTTCCGTAAACCTCTGACGTCACTCCACCCAGAAAAGGTATGAGGGGACAGTGGTATGGGCTGCCACTGATAACTTCTTACTTTCCTCAGAGAATTTCACCTCGTACCTGTTGCTGTCTTGCAAAATTGCATGGCTCCTAACGACGCACGAGAGTGCGAAATATCTAGAGCTAAAGATTTCCATCCTTGTATGGCTTGTTCTGCAATGTTAAGATCGCCTGTTTGCGTTTGGGATTGCGATTGTATTTGAAGGATGGCTGTTGAAGTGGATAACGCAATGTCAACGTTGTTCCGTCTGTTGAGGCGGGAGAATGTGTCGCAGGATCTAATCTCGGCTGGCAGCACTTTAGAATATATATATATATATATATATATATATATATATATATATATATATATATAGATAGATAGATAGATAGATAGATAGATAGATAGATAGAGATGTACCATCTCTGGAACTGTCCTGGGGACTCTCATCCTCAGAGTAAAGAATAAACTCACTTAAGGGAAAGCTCAAGGTTCTCCCTTGAACTTTGAATATTGTTTTCTCCTACCACCCCCTAAATTGCATATTCTATGTAAACTTTAAAGACAAAATACACTGACAATAATACAATAGGTCGTAGAACAACATAGATAACATCTCAGAGCCTACATCTCGAATACTTCGTCCAGCTCTCCGGTGGTGGGCCGCGTGCCCAGAAAACTGCAGGCATTTCCCCTCGGGATCGCAACACTGAGTCTCTGAAAGAGGAAGCTGGCCACTCTGTGATCCTTGGTTTCTGTGATGAGTTTTTCACCCCAGCTCTTTGGGGAATTTTAGAGCACACTTGCCCCATGCTTCAAGGGTCTCCGACACCACTGGGATGAAGGTATAACAAGGGGGTAGGCCTTCATATTTGCGGGTCTTCTGGGTCTCTCTGTAGCTGGCGGCTCCACCCCCTTCAGCTTCAGAGTATGACAAGTAGATGTCTGCCAATGTGGAGGCACAGGTGTTGTCCCAGGCAATCTGCTTACCATCCTTCTAGTGTAGAATAGTGGCTCCATCAGGACGCTTTTGACTTCCGTCAGATCTCTGTAATTGGGGTTCCCGTTGAGCTGGGCATCGGGATGTCGTTGACCTCCTAATGTCTAGTATACTTTTCTTCTGGTGTGTGACCACGAGACCATGAAATTCCAATTGATTAGCCGTCGCGTTGCCGCAAAGATACCTATGTTCGGTGAGTATGGGGGAGGTTAGTCGAAGAACAGCACCAATCAGAATGTCCTGTGGGTCGAGTCAAGTGCCCAGGGAGGAACTGGGAAAAGCTGAAAGAAAATCTCCTGGGAAAGTGTAACAGAATTCTTCCTATGTAAGCCAAGCGTATCGTAAGAGGCGACTAAAATACCAGGAGCGAGAGGCTGGTAACCCCTTCTGTATATATTACTAAATTGAAAAAAAAAACTTTCGTTTTTCTTTCTGGGCCACCCTGTTTCGGTAAGACACGGCCGGTTTGTTGAAAGAAAGAATATACATATATATATATATATATATATATATATATATATATATATATATATAAACACTGATCTCGCGAATTCCTTGCATATATATATATATATATATATATATATATATATATATATATATATATATATATATATATATATATATATATATATATATATATGTGTGTGTGTGTGTGTGTGTGTGTGTGTGTGTGTGTGTGTGTGTGTGTGTGTGTGTGTGTGTGTACTTGTCACCTATTTATGGTTGCACGGGTCGAGACATAGCTCCTGGCCCTGCCTCTTCACTGATCGTTACTAAGTCCTATTTTTCCCTGCTCCATGAGCTTTATCATACCATGTCTTAACACTATGTATGGTTCCTTCCTCCACTATGTCACTTACCAGACTATTTCACTTTCTGACAACTCTATGGCTAAAGAAATACTTCCTAATATCTGTTTGAGACATCTGAGTCTTCAACTTCCAATTGTGGCCCCTAGTTTCTGTGTCCCATCTCCGGAGCATTCTGTTTTTGTCCACCTTTTCAATTCCTCGCAGTATTTTGTACGTCGTTATCATGTCTCCCCTAACCCTCCTGTCCCACAGTGTCGTCAGACCGACTTCCCTTAACATTTCTTTGAATGATATTCCCCTTAGCTCTGGAACTAGCCTTGTTTCTAACCTTTGCACTTTCTCTAATTTCTTGACGTTCTTGACCAGGTGTGAATTCCAAACTGATGCTGCATATTCCAATATGGGCCTAATGGACACGGTGTTCATAGACTTGAACGATTCCTTTCCGAGATATCAGAACGCTTTTCATAGGTTAGCCAGGTGCCAATATATTGCAGCAGTTATCTGGTTGATGTGCGCCTCAGGAGATGTGTCTGTATTATAGTCGCCCCAAGATCCTTTTTTTGAGTGAGGTTTGCGGTTTTTGGCCACCTACCGTATAATCATTCTGCGGTCTTCTTTGCCCTTCCCCGGTCTTCATGAAGCTGCATTTGGCGGGGTTAAATTTAATTCTCCTCATTAACTTCACATCATCTGCAAACAGGGATACTTCTAAATCTATCCCTTCCGTCATGTCATTCACATATACCAAAAATAGCACTGGTCCTAGGACTGACCCCTGTGGGACCCAGCTCGTCACAGGCGCCCACTATGACACCTCGTCACGTACCATGACTCGTTGCTGTCTCCTTGTCAGGTATTCATTGATGGATTGCAGTGCCTTTCCTGTTATGCATACCTGATGCTATAGCTTTTGCACTGCCTTTCTGTGCGGAACTGTGTCGAAGGCCTTCTTACAGTACAAGAAAATGCAATCTACCCACCCCTCTGTCTAGTGTCTTACTTCCGTTACCTTGTCATAAAACTCCATTAGGTCTGTAAAACAGGATATCCCTTCCCTGAAACCGTGCTGGTTGTCGTTTATTAGCTTGTTCCTTTCAAGGTGCTCCACCACTCTCCTCCTGATAATCTTCTCCATGACTTTGCATACTATACACATTAGTGACACTCATCTTTAGTTTAATGCCTCGTGTCTGTCTCCTTTCTTAAAGATTGGCACTACATTTGCTGTACCTCAGGTAGTTGCCCAGTTTCAATGGACTTGTGGAAGATTTTTGTTAATGAACACACAGCATCCCTGCTCCTTCTCTAAGGACCGGTCCCACCGCCATTGAGGTATCAAGTTCACACATCAGCACCTTCACCTCCTCCTCAGTTGTGTGTATTTTATCCAGCATTTGTTGGTGTATCCCTTGCTAGTGTACTTCCCTATTCTGACTTCCTGGAGTCTTTCCTGTCTCCACTGTGCATACTTCTTTATGTCAGCATAGTCGCTGATCCCTGTGTTATATAGCATAGCATATAGTATCATCCATGTGCTTTAGATAGGAGATCCCTTTTAGGCCTGTGACTGTTGTGTGACGTCACGGGATGCGCATGTGTACGTTCGTACCTCTACCCCGCTCTCAGTCGGCGTAGACATCTAGGCTAAGACAGGCAGAGGCTGGGCTCCACGTTCATCATCACAGTCTGACAATATATGTTACCATCCAACAAGTGTGTCTACCTTCAACCCTCGATATCTCCATTTAAGAACCCCTACGATATTTAAATCTCATGTTGAGCTTCTCACAAACTTCTTGGTCGTTTCTTGTGAACTGCCCACCTTCCTTCCTTAGCCTGATTTCATGGTCCTTGGCTGTTGTTTTCCTCCTGATGAGGTTATATAACAGCTTTGGGTCAGACTAAACTTTCTATGCTTTGTCGTTCTCGTATTGTCGCTGGGCCTCCCTCCTTATCTATGCACATTCGTTTCGACTAATCTGTTTGTTTTCCTGGGTCCTTTGTCTTCTGTACTTTTCCATTTTCTAGCACACTTAGTTTTTGCCTCCCTACACTTCTGGGTAAACCATGGGCTCGTTCTGGTATTTCCATTAATTC
This sequence comes from Cherax quadricarinatus, assembly GCF_038502225.1. Classification (NCBI taxonomy): domain Eukaryota; kingdom Metazoa; phylum Arthropoda; class Malacostraca; order Decapoda; family Parastacidae; genus Cherax; species Cherax quadricarinatus. Next base: position 16,781,628 of record NC_091302.1, on the reverse strand, counting down.
TGTTGCCCTTCGGAACAAAACCTCTCCTCTGTCTCCTTTCATTTTGCATTTTGTTTACTGATTTTCTTACCAATTCACTGGCCCATTGAACCTCTTGCAGAAAGTTCCTCATGCCTATGTAGTCCCTACTTTTGCAGTTTGGCTTTTCCCAACCTACTCCTGTTACCCTCTCCACTTGTAACTCTACTAAGTATTCAATGCTCAGAAGCACGTGATCACTAGCTCTGAGGGTCCTTTCGCATGTGATATCCTTGACGTCTGAACTACTCAAGGTGAATACCTCATCTTCACTTCTCTTTCTGGTAATGTCCCTAACATGTTGATGCTTGAGGTTTTCTTGTACCACATCCATCATCTTGGGCCTCCATGTTTCAGGACTCCCACGTGGCTCTAGGTTTTCTCAGTCAATCTCTTTGTCATTAAAATCACCCATAACTAGTAACTTTGCTCTACCCATGTGAGCTCTACTGGCCACCTCAGCTAGTGTGTCCACCATTGCTCTGTTGATCTCTTCATATTCTTCCCTTGGCCTCCTGGGGTTCTGTGGTGGGTCGTACATCACTGTAATTACCACCTTAGGGCCCCCACACTGAAGTGTTCTTACTATGTAGTCCCTTTCGCCCATTGTGTGTGTGTGTGTGTGTACTCACTTAATTGTACTCACCTAGTTGAGGTTGCAGGGATCGAGTCCAAGCTCCTGGCCCCGCCTCTTCGCTGGTCGCTACTAGATCACTCTCCATGAACCATGAGCTTTATCGTACCTCGTGTGTGTGTGTGTGTGTGTGTGTGTGTGTGTGTGTGTGTGTGTGTGTGTGTGTGTGTGTGTGTGTGTGTGTGTGAGTGAGTGAGTGACTGAGTAAGTGAGTGAGTGAGTGAGTGAGTGAGTGTGTGTGTGTGTGTGTGTGTGTGTGTGTGTTTTCTAGTGAAATGTTATATATAGAACGACGTAGTACATTATAATGTTCTGAGCTTTCTTTAAGCAGTGAAGGATCAAATATTGCGTGTAATGAAGTTTGGTAAAAACTTGATTGATATCATTACATTTTCTTTCGCGACAGAGGGAGTGGAAAAAGATTGCATGTGCTCTTAAAAAGAAAAGAAAAGAATCCAGTGATGATCCCACGCTTTGTTGTTTCGTTGTAATGTCGTGATGTGTTACATTTTCGTAACAGTACCACCAGTAAGGGAATCTGTCCGTTATTTTCTTCTTCACTAGTGACGTTGGTTAGAGGTTCCGTCGAATTGATATTCTTTGTTGAAGAGATTCTGAGTGTTGAAGTCAGTGACTGGAATACCATTGACGTACGTACCTTAGCCATATACCACCCTGAGATGTGACATCTCTAAGACACTTCGATGATATCCTAATTATGGCTAAGGCACAACGACGATATCCGAGCCATAGCTAACGTATATTGATGATATGCTAGTCATTGCCCTCCTACGCCTCAACGCCTAGAGGCATCTTGAAGCAATACCTCTAAGTATTTCCTAGTACTGTGTTATCAGGGTGTCTATCATAGGAAGTGACTTGGTGCGGACATACAGTTTACGTGTTGGAGCAGACGTCGCTTGAGTTTTTATTACCCACAGGGGAAACGTCTATCAACCTACCTAAACTAAATGGTTATTACTATGACCATAATTTTAAAGGGGTAGACCGGTAAACCAGCGGAAGGCCCCGATCAGATGACTTAAAGCTCCAATGGCGCGTCATCATCTGACTAAGACCCGCGTCAGGAAACACCTGTTCTGTTTCCTGACGAACCTTATCTAACCTAAGCTACATAACCCATTCCACCTGTCTGAGAATCGCCATTAGCAGTAAGTACAGAATCTAGCGAGAACAGAGGTACATCGGAATCCTTTCAATTTGTCTATGCTTTGTCGGGACCCGTCCCGGCAAACCTACATAAACATTTTTATACTAGTGGCTAACGCCACCGTCTGGAGTTTTGAGACTCTCTGATCGCGGGTTCTATCCCCGTCCGTGGTATGGTTTGTTTGCAATCGTGTCATTACGATTTAGTGAGTCATCTTTATACTTACCAGTACGGTGGGCTACATTCACCTGATTGACGACCAGGCCACCCCAACAACCCAAACAGTCATTAACCAGATTCACGTGTCTACCAGGACCGTCCATCAGGACCGGCCATTGTTCTTAGAAATAACCCCTCATATAATTAATAGTACTGTCACGTTACTGACCTGAATTCTTCCGATATTCAATTTTTTACTATTCCTTATTTATTCATGTTTATTATTATTATTTTAAGTATTTGAAATAATGGTGATACATCTTATTATTATTTATTTCAGTTATTTAATATATATATATATATATATATATATATATATATATATATATATATATATATATATATATATATATATATATATATATATATATATATATATATATATATATACATTCGGTAATTTTAATAACAGGGAGTGATTCCCATTTCCCTGACGTTTCTGACAATGTTTAAAAGGACATGTAAGCAAACACTAGGACATGTTAGAAAACGTAGCGGTCCTGGGACCTTGATCACTTCTAACACACAAAGGTTGAAAATAACTGTTTGCTCACGTGGGTTTTTAAACCAATTTGTCGTTATCAATTACCAAAGTTTACACCATGCGTCCTTACCCACTACCTTCTGACAATAATAATAATACCAATAAAATCTCAGCTTGTATCTAAGGTTACGTCTACTGTCACAGCAATGTTATAAGAGAAATATAAGGATCAACCTCCTAGCTATATGAGGGGTTATACTACTAGGTATATTAGGTTCAAACTACTATCTGAGTGTCAAACTACTAGCTGTATGAGGGTCAAACTTTTAGCTATATGAAGGTTAAAATGCTAGCTATATTAGGGTCAAACTACTAGCTATGCGAGGGGTCAGTCTTCTAGCTATATGAGGGGATCAAACCACTAGCTATATGAGGGTCAGTCTAATAGTTATATGAAGGTCAACTACTGACAATATGAAGGTAAAACTTTAGCAATATGAAGGTAAAACTTTAGCAATATGAAGGTAAAACTTTAGCAATATGAAGGTAAAACTTTAGCAATATGAAGGTAAAACTTTAGCAATATGAAGGTAAAACTTTAGCAATATGAAGGTAAAACTTTAGCAATATGAAGGTAAAACTTTGGCAATATGAAGGTAAAACTTTAGCAATATGAAGGTAAAACTTTAGCAATATGAAGGTAAAACTTTGGCAATATGAAGGTAAAACTTTGGCAATATGAAGGTAAAACTTTAGCAATATGAAGGTAAAACTTTAGCAATATGAAGGTAAAACTTTGGCAATATGAAGGTAAAACTTTAGCAATATGAAGGTAAAACTTTAGCAATATGAAGGTAAAACTTTAGCAATATGAAGGTAAAACTTTGGCAATATGAAGGTAAAACTTTGGCAATATGAAGGTCAAATTACTAACAATATGATTTTCAAACTAATAACTATATGAGGGTCAATCTGCTAGCTATATGAAGGTCAACTATTAGCTATATGATGGTCAAATTACTAGCTATATAAGGGTCAAATTCCTAGCTATATGAAGATCAAGTTACTAGCTATATACATTCTCCTAACACTAGCAATTAACCTTTCCCGTAACAGAATATTGATAATTTCTTTACTAATGATCTACATCATACAGTTATCATCTCCGTCATTATTATAAGTTTCCTTCTTTGCATCCAACGCTCATTTTTAAGTAGCTGACAGTTCCTTCACATTTGCAAAGTATAGAGGAAACATGAGGAGATTTACCAACACTTGCATATCCAAGACGTAATCAGGATTTGAACGCATCATTCTGAATCTTCCTTCTGAAGGAAGGTACGGTTTAATACACTAATGACCTCTCTAAATTATAACTGACTCAAGAAATCGTAATGACACGATTGCAAATAAACCATACCCCCGGTCGGGATTGAACCCGCGGTCATAGAGTCTCAAAACTCCAGCCCGTCGCGTTAGCCACTAGACCAGCTAGCCACAATAAGATTCATCCAACTAGGTATATTTCTACACCATAGGAAGGTTAGCACAGGCACCTCTGTGACCACAAATGCAAGTTTTTACAGACGAATCTCCAGCTAGCGTGGCCGTGACGAACTCTAGCTCAAGTCCCTTCACTGCCGTCAACATGACTCAAGAAATCGTAATGACACGATTGCAAATAAACCATACCCCCGGCCGGGATTGAACCCGCGGTCATAGAGTCTCAAAACTCGGGCTGGAGTTTTGAGACTCTATGACCGCGGGTTCAATCCCGGCCGGGGGTATGGTTTCTCTAAATTATATTTTGTCACGCTTCTGCATTTTGTGTCTGGGCAAAATAACAACTAATTGGTGGCTGTTCCAGTGAATAGATGGAGTTTTCTCTCCTTGCAGAACAGCCAGTATTTTCCTTGTTAAGTAGAAAAGTATAGGTTAACAAACTATGGGACGAGTGGGGTCTGAACCCACGGAGAATGGATCGTGAAACTTCAGGTCAGTACGTCATGTAGGTGCATGTAATTTTTAAGCAAGATTTAATTACGTTAGGCTCACATATTTACCATCTGGCGGCAATCTAAAGTATTGTTAACAGCGGTACTATGGGAAACTGCGAAAGCCCTAAATATTTGTATGATACTGTTTACAAGGCTACCTACCGCCTGCTGGGTTCACCTCGATTTATCATTTCTCCTTCACTTGCCACCAAGGAATGTAACCACCACATTGCTTTTCTTTATTAGCTCAGGATTTTTTTTTATTGTACAGAGGTCAATATTGTTGTGAATAATAGTGTAGTTACTGTCATCCCTGACAAGGGCCAGAATTAGTTTTGTGTAATAGTAGTACAAATTAAGGTAGTGTGTTTTTAAACCCCTCGGTTTATAGCTTATTCCATTTAATTTACAAGACTGCTAATTAAGACTTCTAATGTCCTTAGAGGCATTCTTATATTCCATAGACAACCAATTGATCGTAATTATTACCTTAAGTTCCTTCTTGATGATGTAACTTTTCTTATAACAGATTTAACTTGAGAAGCTTTGAACAATTAAATTAAATGTGACACCAATACTTGTGTACAGAGAAAAATTAAATGTAATGAGAGAAAATCTAGGTTATTTCCTGGGGGTAAATTTTCATTAGCAGGTGCACATGCAAACGATACTACCGTCATCTGAACACATGACAGTACTTTTGTTAGTAGTAGTGGGGTAAGTCTGATATTGATGCAAAATAAAACAAATTGCAAAACTCAACCTTGAGACTATTAGACAACAATGTGAATATGTATGAAGGAAGTTCGCAGATAATTTATACGTCAACATTAGAATTTTGCCAATTTACAAGGGTAAACTATTTAGCTCTAATGACTAAATTAACAAAAGGGGACACAGACACATATTTCAATATATACGTAAATTCGGTCAGTCTCTTGCAGTGGCCTGAGTCACTGTGGGATGCATCGGTTCACATGGTTTTGATGGAAAAGGGTAAATTTGTACAGCAATTCTTACGAGAGAGGACTATACCATCTATTTATTAGTAAAAACAATGGTTCTCCAAGCATAGGCTGGTCCCAACCAAATATTGAAAATTTAAAGAACTGCGTCGTGTTCCAGAACAATTGTATTTAGACTTTGCTATAGCTAAAAAATCTGTTCTGATTCCTTGGTGTCAGGCAGGAGTTGCTGAGTGATTATTCTAAGCTGTTGAAATTAACACTATATGAAGAGTTTTATAGTTAGGTATCCCCGAAGGGATACCTTTAAGAGGTTGCCAGAGTTTCTTCCAACTTTTTCAATTTTTTTTCGGTCATAGCTCGAGAAAGTCTCATCCAACCGCATCCAAATTTTCAGCGGTAATGGGAATCAAATTCATAAAACAATTACCATGTTTACATCTCTATGATCAAAACTATTGAATCCATTCCCAGCATCTTGGAATGGCTGGATAACTTCCAGACTCCACAGTGGCGGAGCTTCAAACGCTCAAAACAACTGGAAAATCTGCAATACTCCTTGTCATGCGATAATTTCTGAATGTAAATATTGTAGAAAATTTAAGTTAAAGAATACCAGTGAAGAAAGTTAATGACATTTTTTCAATGAACATATTTTGGTCCTTTGATTTTGGTCCTTCCAAATAACATAAGCGTACGAGGGAACACAGGAGTATAGTGGAGAATGGAAAATTTTAACTAGCAGACCTGACCATAGCCTATTATCTCTATTTCCCATGATGGTAAGCATGCCGAGCTTCTCTACTTCCAAGTGACTATGCAATGGTTCGTTGCCTTTAGGAGACAAAATAATTTAAGCTATGAACCAGTTCTGATAATTTTGCAACAGCAGTAGTTCACAGAATTAAGTCGTATGATGCTTTAGTGATTCAAGAGCATATTGCATTAGGATATTGCTCTCATAGAAGTAAGCAAAAATTGCCAAAAGAACTGAACAGCTATCACAGTGAACTGCACCGATTCCGGTACTTCACATTCTGTTTTTATAAGAACCCTTTGCAAGGATTATTAATGACGCTGCCAAGGCAGTAATTCATTTTTATAGTAATGTGCGCTGTAGCAAAGTTCCCATAAGCAGTTAGAGTGCTTAAAATTATTTTTTTTAATGTCCAAGCATTAGAAATGATTCCCACGCAAGTCGGCTCCTGTGTGAGGTTCAGGAGGAACAGACCTCTAAATTTACATCAATGCTTTCTGTGAAGCCTTTTTTTCAGTTAGGCATTTAACCGATACATTCAACTGCATGTCACCCAGAATAGCAGGGAGGCGAGTGATTTCATTACAAAAACACCATCTAATTCATGTATTTGCTGCATACACTAATATTAAGTATGAAGGAATTTATTTGCTAATTTTTTCCTTGGGATGTAGTCCTTTTAATCATATTTATAGACTGGACGTATAAAGACCTATGGTAGAAGTAACTAAGGTTGGAAGAAAAAAATCCTGTCTTTACAACCTCTTTCTCCTCCTTCCTCGATCACTTAATTTATTGAAGACATTACGTATATGAGTGGATGTTTATAATGTAAGATTTTTGCAAGCAAATTCTTTATTTCTATAAGTACATGATATAACTTATACAGACCATAGCTGACATCAGCGGCATAGAACGCCCCCTGTTATGTAGAGCATTTCGGGTAAATTCGGTTATCATCCCAAGGATGGTACCCACACCAGTCGGCTAACACCCAGATACCTATTTACTGCTAGGTGAACAGAGGCAGCAGGTGTTTTAGGGAAACAAGCCTAAATGTTTCCAACCGTACCGTGCGTGGATCGAACCACGGACCTAAGTGTGTGAGTTAGGTGCTCTACCAACCGAGCTAAGGAATACTATCAAATCATGTGACACAGAGGAAAGTTCAAGCTCCCTTTATAAATGGTAACTTAGTTAAAGTTAATGAGACAGTTCAAGCCAGATTTACGGCCCCATTTGTCATTAAGAAAGAGTTAAATGATGTCACTTAGTATTCGCACGAAATAAACATAATTCACCTTATACCTACCACATAAATCACTTTAAATGAAATCAATGTCTCGCAGTTGAGGATCACCAGTTGGTTCCTCGCTCCCTTTTGTTTGTTCAGCCGTTGGAAGTTTCCTACTGTGTTGGAGGACTTGCAGTGCAGAAGCAGAACATGGAATATTTATCACATTACAAGAAACTTATATATAATTATGTTAGTAATAACTCTCAGATTTTGCTTCGAGGCATTCTGAAACATTTTAGTTAGGTAAAAGGACACAAGTGCAGCTAATATGACATTTTATTGTGGCAACGTTTCGCTCACCGGCTTGATAAGCTCCTAGAGAGTGAAACGTTGCCGCAATAAAGTGTCACAACAGTTGCACTTGTGTTCTTTTACCTAACTTTCATTTTAGATTCTCTGGCTCTGTAGGAAGATATCCACTATCTCTTAAATCATATTCTAGGTTGAATATTGTACCAGTTCTTGGGTATCTTCATGCATAATGGTTACTAAGCACGATGATATATACCATATATACACAGATTATTGTAAAGCCAATGATATCACCTGTACTGATGATACCCCTTTCCAGGATGGATAATTTCTTTGATATCGTTGCAAGTGCAAAATCTGTTTCCGAACTTCATCTTTTGAAAGGATATTAACAGGCTCCTCTGATATACCAGGAACATAAAATCTTTGCTTTAATGGTGGAGCGCAAATGGTGGATGGTGTTTCACTAGAGGGTCATGCCAGCTGGAATGTATAATGTTAGAAGTCATCAGGGTTCCAGGACAGAAATGTTTTCTAATAAATATGTCCTAGTGTTTAGTCATGTGTGACATAGAGCTTTAATGACCTTCTGCAGTGATTGGTGGTTTACTAGTGACATGTGGTCTTAATGACCCTCGTGTAGTGATTGGTGGTTTACTAGTGACATGTGGTCTTAATGACCCTCGTGTAGTGATTGGTGGTTTACTAGTGACATGTGGTCTTAATGACCCTCGTGTAGTGATTGGTGGTTTACAAGTGACATGTGGTCTTAATGACCCTCGTGTAGTGATTGGTGGTTTACAAGTGACATGTGGTCTAAATGAAGTGATTGGTGGTTTACAAGTGACATGTGGTCTTAATGACCCTCGTGTAGTGATTGGTGGTTTACAAGTGACATGTGGTCTAAATGACCCTCGTGTAGTGATTGGTGGTTTACAAGTGACATGTGGTCTAAATGACCCTCATGTAGTGATTGGTGGTTTACAAGTGACATGTGGTCTTAATGACCCTCGTGTAGTGATTGGTGGTTTACAAGTGACATGTGGTCTTAATGACCCTCGTGTAGTGATTGGTGGTTTACTAGTGACATGTGATCTTAATGACCCTCGTGTAGTGATTGGTGGTTTACAAGTGACATGTGGTCTAAATGACCCTCGTGTAGTGATTGGTGGTTTACAAGTGACATGTGGTCTTAATGACCCTCGTGTAGTGATTGGTGGTTTACAAGTGACATGTGGTCTTAATGACCCTCGTGTAGTGATTGGTGGTTTACAAGTGACATGTGGTCTAAATGACCCTCGTGTAGTGATTGGTGGTTTACAAGTGACATGTGGTCTTAATGACCCTCGTGTAGTGATTGGTGGTTTACAAGTGACATGTGGTCTTAATGACCCTCGTGTAGTGATTGGTGGTTTACAAGTGACATGTGGTCTTAATGACCCTCGTGTAGTGATTGGTGGTTTACAAGTGACATGTGGTCTTAATGACCCTCGTTTAGTACCTGGCAGTGTACAGGTGACCTTATCTTTAATGACCATCATGTAGTCGATAGTACGTAAACCTAACCCAGCAGAAATTTATTTTTTTCTACAATTTACAATACCTTAAAAGATATACAGAATTATATGCTCTAAACTAGCACATTTACAATATTATTAGTACTTTTTTTGCCTTTGAAAATAGCGCCATTTATATATATCAATTGCGGCAATTAATATAATTAAAGAATAATTAACCACTTTTATTTTGACAGTGAGGAATGTTTGGGAGTCATGAAAGTATACTGCAAATAATAATAATAATAATAATAATAATATTAATAATAATAATAATAATAATAATAATAATAATAATAATAATAATAATCTTTATTTCTACAAGTATGTGATGCAACTTATACATATCATAGCTGACATCAGTGACATACTATACAGAAAGTCCCTGGTTATGGAGAGCATTTCGTCATGATCATGGTAATACCGACAAGTTGATAAGCAAGACACATGTGCAAGAATTAAGTATCTTTATTCTGAGAATAAAGATAACTAACTGTTGTACATGTGTCTTGCTTATCCATCACACGTCATCGACAGCAGCATGACAAGTGTCATGTGCCTATACTCTAGTGTGTGTGTAATTTATATAATGTATTCTTGACACGTAATGGGTGTGGTCACTGTTTACTGTATTGGCTGTGGTCACGTTGTATCGTAATGGGTGTGGTTAATGTGTATTTTATTGCTGTGGTCATGTTGTATCTTAATGGGTGTGGCCACTGTGTATTGTATCTTAATGGGTGTGGCCACTGTGTATTGTATCTTAATGGGTGTCATAACGTTATATCTTCTTGGGTGTGGTAACATTTAATGGTAACAGGTGTGGTTACTGTATTGTAGTGGGTGTGGTCTCGTCATGTCACAATGGGTTTGCTCAGACTCTGTTAAAATAGGTAGGAATCAGACTGCTTCGTAATGGGTGTGAACCGGGCCGCGGGGACGTTGAGCTACGGAATACTCTCCAGGTAGACATTATATTGTAATGGGTGTGGTCATATTATGCTGATATAGGTGTGGTCACATTATGTTACTGGTGTGGTCACATTATGTTGACATGGGTGTGATCACATTATGTTATGGGTTTGGTCACATTGTGTTGTTATGGATGTGGTCACATTATGTTGGTATGGGTGTGGTCAGACTGTCAACGTAGGAGTCGCCAGGTTGTATTGTATTTAGTGAAGTCATACTGTGTCAGATTATATCTAAATAAGCTTGTAGTCAAACTTCATTGCAATGGGTGTGACGAGACTATTGCAACAGATATGCTCAGGTTATATCAGAGTGGATGTAGTCCAATTGTACCCTAAGTATTGAGGTCTTATTTTATCGTAGTGGGGCTGGTTTGTTTTGTATTTTTGTCTGGTCGTCTGTACTGTACTGGGTCTGTAGTCCACCGACCCTGTAGTGTACTGGGTTTGTAGTGTACTGAGTTTGTAGTGTACTGGGTCTGGAGTGTACTGGGTATGTAGTGTACTAGGTCCGTAGTGTATTGGGTCCGTAGTGTACCGGGCTTGTAGTGAACTGGGTCTGTATTGTACTAGGCCTGTAGTGTACTGCGTCTGTAATGTACCGGGACTGCACTATACCGGTCCTGTAGTGTACTGGGTCTGTAGTGCACTGGGTCTATAGTGTATTGGGTATGTAATGTACTGGGTCTGTAGTGTACTGTGCCTGTAGTGTACTGGGTCTGTAGTGCACTGGGTCTATAGTGTATTGGGTCTGTAGTGTACTGGGTCCGTAGTGTACTGGGTCTGTAGTGTACTGTGTCTGTAGTGTACTGAGTCTGTAGTATACTCCGTCCGTAGTGTACTGGGTCTGTTGTGTACTGGGTCTGTAGTGTAGCCTACTGTGTCTGTAGTGTACTGGGTCTGTAGCGTACTGTGTCTGAAGTGTACTAGGTCTGTAGTATACTCCGTCCGTAGTGTACTGGGTCTGTAGTGTACTGTGTCTGTAGTGTACTGGGTCTGTAGTATACTCCGTCCGTAGTGTACTGGGTCTGTAGTGTACTGGGTCTGTAGTGTAGCCTACTGTGCCTGTAGTGTACTGGGTCTGTAGTGTACTGTGTCTGTAGTGTACTGGGTCTGTAGTGTAGCCTACTGTGTCTGTAGTGTACTGGGTCTATAGTGTACTGGATCTGGTCTGTATTGTCTCAAGTTATCTGAAGATTATCTCTTGTACTAGACTAAATACAGCCTCAAAAAATGACCTCCAACTAGCAAGGTGCTTCTGGTTGTGCAATAAAGATGTAGAACTTTGGGCAGGTATCAGAAAGGTACTAAGGAGAGTAATAAATGATAAAAATAATCAAGAAAACAAGGATGACCTCTTAGATAGTTTACCAAAAATATATAAAACATGGGAGCAAGAGATAGTGCATCAAAAAATGCAGAATGTCCATACCACAACAGATGACTCGAAACTATCTAGTCACCCACATAGTGCTAAGACAGACCCATCCCCCAGTCATAGCACTAATACCCACAGTGCTGGTGCTGGCCCAGGCTCCCCCAGTCATAGCACTAATACCCACAGTGCTGGTGCTGGCCCAGGCTCCCCCAGTCATAGCACTAATACCCACAGTGCTGGTGCTGGCCCAGGCTCCCCCAGGCATAGCACCAATACCCACAGTGCTGGTGCCCCAGGCTCCCCCAGTCATAGCACTAATACCCACAGTGCTGAGGCCCAGCCGCTGACCCAGACCCCCCCACCCCCCAGCCCCAGTGCTGACCCAGACCCAGACCCAGCCCCCAGCCTTACTGCCAGCCCAGACTCTCCTAGGGACACTACCCAAACCACCACAAAAACAGTAAATATACAACCATCATTGCACAAGACCGTGGCCCACAGTACAGATGTTGGAGAGGAATCTCCTCCTTCTTCCTCTACTGGGGAAAGTAGATGGAATCCAGGACGGGGTGGCCCTGGCTTGGATACTGAGGATTATAGTGCAGTCCCAGAACCTGCAGAAATTGACAACACACCTCCCAACAATTCTCAACCAAAGGTGAATTTGTGCAAATATTATGCTTGGGGCATATGTAAGCATGGAATAACAGGGGAAAAAAATGGGACATGCAACTTTGACCATCCCAAAAAATGTAGCGACCTCCTGTCTAAAGGAGTGTGTCGTTCTTCTTCCTGTACTTTCTTTCACCCAAAAATGTGCCACTCCTCGGTCCTCCAGAAGCAGTGTTACAACATCGAGTGCCCTGCATACCATCTAAAAGGGACCAGGAGGCACAGACCCCACAAGACAAACAATAACGACAACCCAATTCCAGGTGATTTTTTAGTGGCAGGAAACGAAAAAAGAAAATGGAAGGAAATAACAAAAATAGTCCACCACCTTGGAGCCTTGTTGGACTGGAGGCGCAGCCAGTGGACACCCATGGCCCTCCAGAATTACAACTACTGATGCCAATAACAAAATCCCCCCAACAAACACAGAATACAACCTCGTTCATATTTGCTAATATACAGGGCCTTAAGCCATTCACCAACAACAAAATACCTTTTATAAGTGGACTTCTAGTGGAGTCTAATGCAATGTTTGCAGCCTTCACAGAGACTCACACAAAAGATCACTTTGACAGTGAAATATGGATAAGTGGTTACAAACTTTTTAGATGCAACAGAAAAAACAGGCAACAAGGGGGGGTTGGCCTGTATGTCAAAGAGTCCCTTATCTACACGGAGTTGCTGAACACCACAAATGAGGTAGTTGAAGTTCTATCAATAAAGATCGAGAAGCAAAACCTAGTCATTGTGGTTGTATACAAGCCACCAGATGCAACCTCACAACAGTTCAAGGAACAGCTACTGAAAATCGATTACTGTTTGGAAAACCTTCCAGCTCCATCCCCAAACATCTTACTGCTTGGTGATTTCAACCTAAGGCATACAAAATGGAAGAATGTAGCAAATAATGTTATAGCTGAAACAATCCCCGGAGGTAGCGCAAATGAAAGGTCACACACACATGAGCTACTAAGTCTCTGCGAAAAACAAACCTTAAGCCAGCAGATAGTGGAGCCAACAAGACTAGAAAACACACTTGACCTTATCTTCACAAATAATGAGGACCTGATAAGAGACATAAGAATATCAAAAACAACTAATTCCGATCACAATCTAATCGAAGTCCAGACGTACATGCATAGGGGTCCTGAACAGCAGAATGCATGTACCTGTGAAGGTGTCTTCACAAAATACAATTTCAACAACAAGAACATCAACTGGGACCAGGTAAACCATGTCCTAAACAAAACATGTTGGGAAGATGTCTTAAATGACATGAATCCAAACCAGTGCCTTGAAAGGATCAACTTCCTGGTAGCCGAAGCATGTTCTAGGCATATTCCCCTAAGAAAGAAGAAGAGCAGGAGTAAACTGGAGAGAAAAAGAGGCTCCCTCTACAGAAGACGACGAAGAGTCACTGAGCTCCTCAGGAGTGCTAGAATATCTGATACACGAAAGGAGGCGCTGACCAGGGAAGTAGAAACTATCGAACTTAAGCTAAATGACTCTTACAGGAACCAGGAGAGGCAGGAGGAGCTTAAAGCTATTAGTGAAATTGAAAGAAATTCAAAATATTTCTTTTCATATGCCAAAAACAAGGCAAATACCACATCTAGTATCGGGCCCTTACTCAGACAGGATGGGACTTACACAGATGACAACAAGGAAATGAGTGAAATATTGAAATCCCAGTACGACTCTGTGTTTAGTGAACCACTAATCGGTCTGAGGATCGACGACCCAAATGATTTCTTCATGAATGAGCCACAAAACTCCATAAATGTATGCCAGATTTCCGACATTACCCTAACTCCGATAGATTTCGAAAAAGCCATTGACAACATGCCTATGACTCAGCCCCGGGCCCAGACTCGTGGAACTCTGTTTTCATTAAGAACTGCAAGAAACCCCTCTCGCGTGCCCTAAGTACACTATGGAGGAGGAGCTTGGACATGGGTGAAATTCCACAGTCACTTAAAACAACGGATATAGCCCCACTCCATAAAGGTGGCAGCAAAGCATTAGCTAAGAACTATAGACCAATAGCTCTGACGTCCCACATCATAAAAATCTTTGAAAGAGTGCTAAGAAGCAGGATTGCAAATCACCTGGATTCCCAAAATCTGCACAATCCAGGGCAACATGGGTTCAGGGCAGGTCGCTCCTGCCTCTCACAACTACTGGATCACTATGACATGGCCTTGGATGCACTGGAAGAAAATCAGAATGCAGATGTAATATACACAGACTTTGCAAAAGCATTTGACAAATGCGATCATGGCGTAATAGACCATAAAATACGTGCTAAAGAAATAACTGGGAAAGTGGGGAGATGGATCTTCAACTTCCTAACAAATCGAACACAAAGAGTAGTGGTCAACAGAGTTAAATCGGAGGCTGCCATAGTGAAGAGCTCTGTTCCACAAGGCACAGTACTCGCCCCCATCTTATTCCTTATCCTCATATCAGACATAAACAGAGATATACACCACAGCACCGTATCATCCTTTGCGGATGATACTAGGATCTGCATGAGGCTGTCATCTGCTGAGGATGCGGTTAACCTCCAAGAAGATATAAACAAAGTTTTCCAGTTGGCAACGGTAAATAATATGATGTTCAATGAGGACAAATTCCAACTACTCCGTTATGGAAAACTGGAGGAGATAATAACTAGAACAGAGTATACTACTGACTCCGGCCATACAATAGAGCGGAAAAATAATGTAAGGGACCTGGGAGTAGTAATGTCTGAGGATCTCACTTTCAAGGATCACAACAGTGCCACGATCGCACGTGCAAAGAAAATGATAGGATGGATAATGAGAACTTTCAAAACGAGAGATGCCAAGCCCATGATGATCCTTTTCAAATCACTTGTTCTCTCTAGGCTGGAATACTGCTGTACATTAACATCTCCATTCAAAGCAGGTGAAATCGCAGATCTAGAGAGTGTACAGAGATCCTTTACTGCACGTATAAGTTCTGTCAAGCACCTTAACTACTGGGAACGCTTGGAAGCACTTGACTTGTACTCGTTGGAACGCAGGAGGGAGAGATATATCATAATCTACACTTGGAAAATCTTGGAAGGAATGGTCCCAAATCTGCACACAGAAATTACTCCCTACGAAAGTAAAAGACTGGGCAGGCGATGCAAAATGCCCCCAATAAAAAGTAGGGGCGCCATTGGTACACTAAGAGAAAACACCATAAGTGTCCAGGGCCCAAAACTGTTCAACAGCCTCCCATCAAGCATTAGGGGAATTGCCAATAAACCCCTGGCTGCCTTCAAGAGAGAGCTGGACAGATACCTAAAGTCAGTGCCGGATCAGCCGGGCTGTGGCTCGTACGTTGGACTGCGTGCGGCCAGCAGTAACAGCCTAGTTGATCAGGCCCTGATCCATCGGGAGGCCCGGTCATGGACC
Organism: Cherax quadricarinatus; assembly: GCF_038502225.1. Taxonomy (NCBI): domain Eukaryota; kingdom Metazoa; phylum Arthropoda; class Malacostraca; order Decapoda; family Parastacidae; genus Cherax; species Cherax quadricarinatus. The sequence goes on along the minus strand of NC_091302.1, from coordinate 16,765,829 downwards.
GGGCCGCGGGGGTGTTGATCCCCGGAATAACCTCCAGGTAACCTCCAGTTATGTCCCCCCGCGGCTCGGTCACAGACTAGGTCTTCTGGTTGCTTACTTGACCGACCAGGCTATCGATGCTATCCGCACACAGTCCAGTGTATGAAGTTCCATCTTGAAGACATCAGTGAGTGTGCTTCCAGTTCTTGTTGCTTATGAAGGGGAAATGTTGAAAATTCTTGGTTCCTATACACTTAGTTATTCCTTAGTGCACTTATTGTACGCTTGTTTTTCAAAGGAGGTGTTTTTCACCTTTTCGTCTTTTGTTCTCATAGAGATTAACTTTTATTTTCAGACTTTTCTAAGTGTAAATTATGATGTATCGTTGTCGTTTATGCTCCAGAGAGTACAGCTGAAGGGACGTCAGGCGTTCCCTATAATTTAGGTCTGCGACTGAATTTGTACGGGCAGTGAAGGTTCTCAAAGCACAAATATGTTGTGACATACAATGCTTTGTCCAAATTTTCAAGGAAGGACAAGGCAATTCACATTAACAGGTGCATATCTTTCAGTGTCATGGGTATATACACCGAGAGGAATGTATAGTACCTCTCAGTATTCATGCACTTAGAGTTTATTTAAATTCATATTTTAGGGATTAAAATATTCTTGCCTGGTGGTGAACATTTAATATGTTGCCATAAAGATCCTTAATGTAGTTTATCTTCTCCAGGGGTCTTTATGGCAACATATTAAATGTTTGCCACTAGGTAAGAATATTTTAATGTCTAAAATATAAATTAAAATAAACTCAGTGCACCAACCAGTGTCACATGACGTGTATTCACTGATAGCAACAGTGTATACATTAAATTAATACTCAACCCATCTTTGTAAAATTCTGTGGGTTACTCACACACAGTTTGCAGCAAAATTCAGAATTTACGTAATTTATATTAGACTAGGCAATATTAGGTTTGGTTAGATTTATTTAGGTTACACTATCCTCTGCAATAAAATATGTAACACACCACGTGGCCAATAAATGAAATGTAAGCTATAGAGTCATAGACGATAAAACGTTTTAAGAGATGAAAAGAACACGCAAACCCATCGTGCGCACCAGAAATATCGCCATCAGAGAATCAATATTTAGGAGTCACTCATTTGATTGCCATTGCAATAGAGACATTCTAGCTGTCATGAAGACGATGGGTTATGATGTTAGGGATTAAAAACTTCTTAAGCAGTGGTGTTGAGGTGAAAAATAACCTTAATGGCCCTAGTTCCGTCGATAGGTTTCAAATCTAGCAACTATCCCGAGGTTGACTCATGAAATCATAATAACACAGTTTCAAACAGATCACAAAACGTGTAGGGATCGAACCCATGGCTAGCTGCGAGTTTTGGGACTAGCCAGTCATGATTTCAAACCCCATCCGTTCTGTGATTTAATCTAAGGTTGTTGGTAACTGGGCTTAAAGTCTATCGAATACTCAAAGGATCGTCAATTAAGGCTGCATGTCATCTGTTCTCCACTAGTCAAGAATGTCTTACTCTCATAAATAGGGATTTAATAAGCTCACAGAGTTTGAACAGCGAGAGACGTACACCTCTTCGTGTATATATCACATGAACCCAGTGGCATTACCACGGGGAAGAAAAAAAGGCGAGATTAATGGAGCTAAATTTACCCCCTATCGCTAGAGGCAAATACTTTTTATTTTCTCAGCTAACGGCTAATTTCCACTCACTTACATTGACCAGTGACCGTGAAAGCAAGATATAAAAAATTCACAGTCATGCTGAAAATCATCTATTTTTTAAAAAAAAAAAAAGATTTTTTTGTTTTTACTTGGCATATTTTGAATTTTAAAGCCTCCCGTCCCCTCTCCCCCAAGGCTGAGAGTCAGGTTGCTCCATATTGCCAACTTGAGAGAAGCAAATATATTATATCATTTTTTTGCTGCTGTCTGAGTATGCAGGAAAATAATTTCTTGGTGTCATATTGATTAAATAATTACTTATTACTGTATCGACTTAATGTTATTATAATTAGTGTTATTATTATTATTTTTACTACTATTACAATTTATTATAATTATTATTATTATTATTATTATTATTATTATTATTATTATTATTTTTATTATTATTATAAATCTTGTTAGGTTTATTAAACCACCTAGAGCACTCGTGACAATTTTAGTCTTTGTAGCTGAGTTTAAGAGATGCGCCGGGTGGGTAGCTCGGTAGCACCGGGTGGGTAGCTTGGTAGCACCGGGTGGGTAGCTTGGTAGCACCGGGTGGGTAGCTTGGTAGCACCGGGTGGGTAGCTTGGTAGCACCGGGTGGGTAGCTTGGTAGCACCGGGTGGGTAGCTTGGTAGCACCGGGTGGGTAGCTTGGTAGCACCGAGTGGGTAGCTTGGTAGCACCGGGTTAGCATGGTAGCACCGGGTGGGTAGCTTGGTAGCACCGGGTGGGTAGCTTGGTAGCACCGGGTGGGTAGCTTGGTAGCACCAGGTGCGTAGCTTGGTAGCATCAGGTGCGTAGCTTGGTAGCACCAGGTGCGTAGCTTGGTAGCACCAGGTGCGTAGCTTGGTTGCACCAGGTGCGTAGCTTGGTTGCACCAGGTGCGTAGCTTGGTTGCACCAGGTGCGTAGCTTGGTAGCACCAGGTGCGTAGCTTGGTTGCGCCAGGTGCGTAGCTTGGTTGCACCAGGTGCGTAGCTTGGTTGCACCAGGTGCGTAGCTTGGTAGCACCAGGTGCGTAGCTTGGTTGCACCAGGTGCGTAGCTTGGTAGCACCAGGTGCGTAGCTTGGTAGCACCGAGTGCGTAGCTTGGTTGCACCAGGTGCGTAGCTTGGTTGCACCAGGTGCGTAGCTTGGTTGCACCAGGTGCGTAGCTTGGTTGCACCAGGTGCGTAGCTTGGTTGCACCAGGTGCGTAGCTTGGTAGCACCAGGTGCGTAGCTTGGTTGCACCAGGTGCGTAGCTTGGTTGCACCAGGTGCGTAGCTTGGTTGCACCGGCTGGGTAGCTTGGTAGCACCGGCTGGGTAGCTTGGTAGCACCGAGTGCGTAGCTTGGTTGCACCGGTTGGGTAGCTTGGTAGCACCGAGTGCGTAGCTTGGTAGCACCAGGTGCGTAGCTTGGTTGCACCAGGTGCGTAGCTTGGTTGCACCAGGTGCGTAGCTTGGTTGCACCGGCTGGGTAGCTTGGTAGCACCGGCTGGGTAGCTTGGTAGCACCGAGTGCATAGCTTGGTTGCACCGGTTGGGTAGCTTGGTAGCACAGAGTGCGTAGCTTGGTAGCACCAGGTGCGTAGCTTGGTTGCACCGGCTGGGTAGCTTGGTAGCACCGGCTGGGTAGCTTGGTAGCACCGGGTGGGTAGCATGGTAGCACCAGGTGCGTAGCTTGGTTGCACCGGCTGGGTAGCTTGGTAGCACCGGCTGGGCAGCTTGGTAGCACCGGGTGGGTAGCTTGGTAGCACCGGGTGGGTAGCTTGGTAGCACCGAGTGGGTAGCTTGGTAGCACCGAGTGGGAAGCTTGGTAGAACCAGGTGGGTAGCTTGACAGCACCGGGTGGGTAGCTTGGTAGCACCGGCTGGGTAGCTTGGAAGCACCGAGTGCATAGCTTGGCAGCACTGGGTGGGTAACTTGGTAACACCGGGTGGGTAGCACGGTAGCACCGGGTGGGTAGCATGGTGGCACCGGGTGGGTAGCATGGTGGCACCGGGTGGGTAGCCTGGTAGCACCAGTCTTTATCGGGATCTGAATAATGCCGAGTCTTCTATAATGGCAGGAAGGGCTGTGACCACCTACCAACCAGGTCTATTCAACTGGGCCTAGTGATTTAGGCCTTCGGGGGGAGTCCTTGGAGCCGACACCCTGGGTGTACACTCGTTCGCAAAGAACATAACAAAGGAGGAACACTTCAGCAGGGTTACTGGCCCATACTAGCCAGGTCTTCCTCAGACCAAACCCTTGTAACAAAAATATTTGCCCAACCCATTTTCAATGCTTCCCAGTGAATATAATTCATGTGCAAGTTCCGCTTAAATCCATTCCCTCTTATTTATTTATCTGGTACAAACCTTGCTAATAGATAGGTCTAAGAACCGTTTCGGTTCTTGGACCTTGATCACTGATCAATATGTCCTAGTGTTTGCTTACGTGTCTTTCTAAACCAATGTATTTATCTAGCCTGATTTGAAGCTACACAAGGTTTTAGCTTCAATACCCTACTAGACAGACTGTTCCACTCATTGACTACTCTATTTCCAAACCAATACTTTCCTATATCATAGAAAAGAGACGAGATGCTTGTCATGCATCTCCCATGGGAAGTCGGTTGAAGTAAGAGACAGAGATAAAAAGAATTTATATACGAAGCTAATAATACTAAAAGAAGTTTTATAGTAACAAAATGGAAGCTAAAATCTGTTTATAATAGGCTAGTTTCGTAAAAAAAAGAAAATTATGTTCTGTACCATGGCTGGAACTATGCACAACCAACCCTAAATTATGAAACTTTAGATAACGTTTCCAGTCCAAATTGTGGGTTATATTAATCTGTGGCTCGTTTCCTTAAACTGACACTTCTATATTTACCTTAAATATCGTTTTAATCTTACGCTCATGAAATACATATTTCCACAAAAATATTCTTTTGTTTTTCATATTTTTTTTTCAAACATATTTTTTCATCATTTTTTTTAACAAGGGCATGATGGGGGTTAAAAGTTTACCAGTAACACTGCGGTAAACAATGAGAATGGTGGGGATTTGCGGGGTAGTGAAAGTGAAGGGAAGTAGTGAAGGAGATGGATGAACACTCACCAATAACACTGAGGTTGGTGGTGAAGGTGAGAGTAGGGTTGACGCGGAAGTCTACCCTACAACGATAGGTTCCCTGGTCCTCTGCCTCTACCCTCTGAAGAGTAAGACTTGCTGTAGTGGGATGGAAGGTGGCTCGCTGACCCAAGTGACTGGGATTCTTCCAGTGGAACGCTGGACCTCTCCTCACGTCGAAACTGTATTTGTAGGAGAATAAGAAATTATTGTATTTGCTTAAACAAACGTTCATTATAAACTAACATTAGATGCTTTTAAACCAACAGAGCATTAATTTTGTGCCCAATTCTAACGCTGCTGTTGTCGTAAGTCAAGGCTTTTTCCAATTTGCCAGAAATAACGTTCATTAGATTATGGATTTGAAATCAGATACACACAACCATTACCATTTTCTGGGAAAAATGTGTATTGTGTACTACATCCTGTTGTCACAGGGCTGGGCATGGGAACGCAGGATCGAATCCAGGCCAGCTGCATTTCTGTTAATGATTCAAAGTCGCCTGCTTCGTGATTTCATTAATATATATATATATATATATATATATATATATATATATATATATATATATATATATATATATATATATATATATATATATATATATATATATATATATATATGTCGTGCCGAATAGGTAAAATCTGCGATTTTGGATTAAACAGCAACGCTCTTCTTGCCGAATAAAGCAAGCGAAAATTTGTGAATGCAACAATTCCGCAAGAAAACATTTTGAACCTACAGAAAAAAAGTATAATTCATTGTGTTTGTTTATTTTTAAATTACTGTAAATTTATCTAAAATATATTTAGTTGGATTAGGGTAAATTAAATTGAGCTTGTTATAATAAGGTTAGGTAAGTTTTCTAAGGTTCTTTTGGTACAAAATTATTAATTTTTACATTAACATAAATTCAAAAACATATCTTTAAACGTACAAGAGAAAATTTTAGAAAGGGCTTAATTTTAAATGAGTTCTTGCTAATTGACCAGTTTTACTTATTCGGCAAGATATACATACATATATTCTTCATCTTTCAATAAACCGGCCGTATGCCACCGAAGCAAGGTGCGCAAAAAAGAAAAACAAACAGAAGTTCTCTTTTTATCTTTAGTAATGTATACAGGAGAGAGGGTTACTAGCCCTTTGCTCCTGGCATTTTAGTAGCCTCTTACGATACGCATATATATATATATATATATATATATATATATATATATATATATATATATATATATATATATATATATATATATATATATATATATATATATATATATATATATATATATATATATATATATATATATATATATATATATATATATATATATATATATATGCAATAAGATCACGGTAAACATAATACCCAGAAAATATACGAAGGTAAAATGAGAGAGGGTAAGGCAGCCGGGATTGATGGGATAAAGATAGAAATGTTAAAAGCAGGTGGGGATATAGTTTTGGAGTGGTTGGTGCAATTATTTAATAAATGTATGGAAGAGGGTAAGGTACCTAGGGATTGGCAGAGAGCATGCATAGTTCCTTTGTATAAAGGCAAAGGGGACAAAAGAGAGTGCAAAAATTATAGGGGGATAAGTCTGTTGAGTATACCTGGTAAAGTGTATGGTAGAGTTATTATTGAAAGAATTAAGAGTAAGACGGAGAATAGGATAGCAGATGAACAAGGAGGCTTTAGGAAAGGTAGGGGGTGTGTGGACCAGGTATTTACAGTTAAACATATAAGTGAACAGTATTTAGATAAGGCTAAAGAGGTCTTTGTGGCATTTATGGATTTGGAAAAGGCGTATGACAGGGTGGATAGGGAAGCAATGTGGCAGATGTTGCAGGTGTATGGTGTAGGACGTAGGTTACTGAAAGAAGTGAAGAGTTTTTACGAGGATAGTGAGGCTCGAGTTAGATTATGTAGGAAAGAGGGAAATTATTTCCCAGTAAAAGTAGGCCTTAGACAAGGATGTGTGATGTCACCGTGGTTGTTTAATATATTTATAGATGGGGTTGTAAGAGAAGTATATGCGAGGGTCTTGGCAAGAGGCATGGAGTTAAAAGATAAAGAATCACACATAAAGTGGGAGTTGTCACAGCTGCTCTTTGCTGATGACACTGTGCTCTTGGGAGATTCTGAAGAGAAGTTGCAGAGATTGGTGGATGAATTTGGTAAGGTGTGCAAAAGAAGAAAATTAAAAGTGAATACAGGAAAGAGTAAGGTTATGAGGATAACAAAAAGATTATGTGGTGAAAGATTGGATATCAGATTGGAGGGAGAGAGTATGGAGGAGGTGAATGTATTCAGATATTTGGGAGTGGACGTGTCAGCGGATGGGTCTATGAAAGATGAGGTGAATCATAGAATTGATGAGGGGAAAAGGGTGAGTGGTGCACTTAGGAGTCTGTGGAGACAAAGAACTTTGTCCTTGGAGGCAAAGAGGGGAATGTATGAGAGTATAGTTTTGCCAACGCTCTTATATGGGTGTGAAGCATGGGTGATGAATATTGCAGCGAGTAGAAGGCTGGAGGCAGTGGAGACGTCATGTCTGAGGGCAATGTGTGGTGTGAATATAATGCAGAGAATTCGTAGTTTGGAAGTTAGGAGGAGGTGCGGGATTACCAAAACTGTTGTCCAGAGGGCAGAGGAAGGGTTGTTGAGGTGGTTCGGACATGTAGAGAGAATGGAGCGAAACAGAGTGACTTCAAGAGTGTATCAGTCTGTAGTGGAAGGAAGGCGGGGTAGGGGTCGTCCTAGGAAAGGTTGGAGGGAGGGGGTAAAGGAGGTTTTTTGTGCGAGGGGCTTGGCCTTCCAGCAGGCATGCGTGAGCGTGTTTGATAGGAGTGAATGGAGACAAATGGTTTTTATTACTTGACGTGCTGTTGGAGTGTGAGCAAAGTAACATTTATGAAGGGGTTCAGGGAAACCGGCAGGCCGGACATGAGTCCTGGAGATGGGAAGTACAGTGCCTGCACTCTGAAGGAGGGATGTTAATGTTGCAGTTTAAAAACTGTAGTGTAAAGCACCCTTCTGGCAAGACAGTGATGGAGTGAATGATGGTGAAAGATTTTCTTTTTCGGGCCACCCTGCCTTGGTGGGAATCGGCCAGTGTGATAAATATATATATATATATATATATATATATATATATATATATATATATATATATATATATATATATATATATATATATTCTGGGTATTATGTTGATAGACAGCAACCGCCCAGGGAGGTACTACCGTCCTGCTGAGTGTGAAACAGAAACCTGTAATTGTTTTACATGATGGTAGGATTGCTGGTGTCTTTTTTGTGTTTCATATACACGCTGGATAACAGGTATATCTTGCTACATCTACTTACTCTTAAGTCACATTACACTTCCATGTACATGAATATATATTTACACTCCCATCGAGGGTTTTCTTCTATTTTCTTAAAAGTTCTTGTTCTTCTTTATTTCCTCTTATCTCCATGGGAAAGTGAAAAAAATTCTTACTCCGTAAGCCATGCGTACTGTAAGAAGCGACTAAAATGCCAGGAGTAAGCGGCTAGTAACCCCTTCTCTTGTATAAATTACTAAATTTAAAAATAATTTTTATCGCCTTTTTTTAGGTCACTGCCTCTGTGAGATACGGCCGATTCGTTGAAAAAATATATATATAAACAATTAAAGAGTTCCTTTGAAAACGGAGTCTTTATGATGATGGAAACAAGCACTGCTACTCTAAACATCATTTATTCACGACTAGTTTCACAGTTAACTCATTCCTTCATCAGGCACTGTACAAAATCAAAGAAAATCAACCATAAGAATAATATCTAAACATCTGCTGAAAATCAAATTAACACAAAAAAAGATAAAAGAATACAGGCAAAACATATTGTAAAATATAACTAGAAACAGTAACTCTTCTGACCATTCATTATTACACAAGGAAGACTTGTCTCGGTGTGGAGAGACTCGACTGTTGCCACCTCAATGGAATTGGATCGATTGGACAACACAGTGAACAATTTCATGTCTGTTGTGTGGTCTGTGGCTTCACAGTGTTGGTGTATAACACTAAATCGGGGTTTACTCAGTTGCTTATTTGTTCAATAGATCGGAACAAGTGTTCAGAGATGAGGAGCTTCAGTTGGCGTTTAGTTTTGCCAGTATATATTGCATTAAATGTCACATCTATAAGCTAAATGTAAAAAATGTCGACTATACCTACTTCAAACTCTTCTACTTCTGCTTTCTCGCAGCCTACTAACATTATTTTACAATCGACCCAACGCAGAATTTAGTGACATCATACTCGCTGCCACAACAGCTTGACTTCATCTATCACTCATTTACATAACGTTTTTTTTTTAAATGTCTATTTTACAGTGGAATGTAAGAGGACACAACATTAAATAGGAAAAACGTCCAGGTGCTGATTTCTCAATTTTCTCCTGTATGCATTTGTGTCCAAGAAAACAAACTTCGCCAGATACATGACTCTCCTATCTCTTGCTACAAATTTCACAGTTTGGCCATCCTTAACCTGATTCTTCCAGTAATGGAAGGTACTTCTAGTGTGCACTGATGTTTTGTGTACATGACTGAATAAACTCCGCTCCGCTATACTGCAGTTTGTGTTTGTTTAGATTTGCAGTAAATAATCTGTTCTTCATACCTTTCTCCGTTTTACTCGTTAGTTTCAAACAGCCTTCAATACCTGGTTTCAGGTAGAGAAGAACGGTGGAAGATAAGAAGTTTGAAGTAATGAGACCCTCAGCTTGGAGTCGAAATGTTCAGTGCATCAATCTTGAGAAATATATAGCATATATTCGGAGAAATGGTTTATATACTACAGTCATGTGAGTTGAAGCAGGAGTTGGCCGAATCACCAGTGGAAAAATCTACTAGCATAAGTAGGTCATGTCTATAGGTTAGACAAGTGTTGATGAATTCTCTGTATCAAGACCCCAAGTTTCCGAAAGGCTTCGCCTGCACAGTAGGCTTCTTCAGCCGAATACAGCGGACATAGCAGAAGCCCCGCCTCTTCTGTCAAGATTTTCTATGCCTCACCTTCATGGTATATAAGTCTCCATTCTGTAGCTTCAGCTTCACATTGTTCCAGACTATGGAGCAGAATTCTTCTCCTTGCTGAGGGACTGACCACAAACTACGTCCTCGATGGTGATGGACTGATTACATCGTCTCCACTTCTCTACTGCTTCTACTGTCTCCTCTGTATTAAGGTGAAGAAGCCTACTGTGTAGGCGAAACGTTTCGGAATAAAGACGTCTAACTCTTACACATGAGCCTTACTTATCAGCAATAGGCCTAAAACAAATTCTTGTGGAATGCCACTGGTGACTGATCCCCACTCAGATTTCACTCCATTTATGAAGACTTTGTTTCCTATTGGTCAGCCACCCTTCGATCCATGACAGGACTTTTTCCTTAATACCATGGGCTGCCCCTTTCATTAACAGTCTTTTGTGTGGTACTCTATCAAAAGCTTTGTTAAAATCTAAATAAATAATGAGGCCTTTTACCTAACAAATAAAATCGTATTCTATATCTTGATCAACTGTCTTAAATGTTTACTGAAGAAAGTCAGTAAATTAGTCAGGAGCGGCCCCTCGTGAATCCATGCTGAGTATAAATCAAATTATGCTTGTCAAGATGGCTTCTTGTATCAGTTATAACTGACTCTAGTAATTTACCTACAACTGAGATCAGGCTTATTGGGACTGGTAATTCAGTAGAGTTGGGGGGAAGGTCATCGCCTGCAAGACCATCTAGCAAGCTTACTTGGTATGTTGGGCGTCAGGTGGGAGACACTTCAATACGGACTTCCACCTGCTCTGGTAACACTACATTTTTGGGTTGTTAACTGGTGATTGTAATGCCCATACTTCGGGTGATGCAATATTCTGCTTTTGTTGTGGCCCTCAGACACTGTTGTCACCTCTCCTGTACATAGTTTAATATTTTATTTTGTATTATTCCTACGGCCTGCCCCAATTCCCTGGTTAGCATTGACACCGCCAAAGTTGCATGTGCGGATATTTCATTGCTTTATACTATCACTCCGTCACACAGTAGTTGCTGTGACCGGAGCAAACATTACTGTGTTGGGAAGAATCTACGTAAAGAATTTACGTTCCGGCTGAGTTGTGACCATCTCTTCAACTCATTTACACCTGAGCACCAACATCAGTGAACATCAACAAGTGACCCTATTAAGTCAGTGTCAGCACGTGCCTACGCTTCTTTCCTGAGACAACTTCCACCGTCTCCACACCTGGTTCACCACCGCCTCACTACCACACCGCTATATTACTTAACTATATTGGCCCATCAGGCTCAAGAAAAAGTACCATCCTAAATATAATAAAAATATTTATTTTACTTATTAAAGTTGTTTTAGAGACATCTTATAATTAGCCTTTTTGTTATTGATCTATTATTCTGTTTTTTCCTTTAAATTAATTGTGCAAACGGGAAGTTTGTTTCAATCCCTGACAAATTACATTAGCCATCTTCCACATGTGTACTACACCTGTTTGAAGAGATATATTAAAAAGTTTAGTTAATGGTTCGTGAAGTCTCATTGTGTATTCTTTGAGAGCAGTTGAAAAAGTTCATCAGGGCCTGGGGACTTATTTTGCTTTAATCGGTCAACCTGTTTGATTAGTCCATCAACTACTGCCTTTGCTATCTTTATATTTAGTCAACTCTGCAGTGTGTAGGCGAAATCATTAAAGAATAAAGATTCTCAACTGTTGCACATGTCTTAATCATAAACTTTTTGGTATTTAAACCATTTTCATACACCTGTCTAACACAGCAATACAAGGACAGAGGACATCTTCAACTTCATTGCTTAACCAAAAGTTATGAGTGAGAAGGACTGGGTTTGAGAGGGACCTGCTTAGCTTGGGCCACTAGGCTTGCTGCAGTGGTCTTTAATTAATCCTTACGATCTTGCTTCTACTAGTGGGTCCCGTCCTTTAATTTGGTTCGATAGGTATATTTTAAAGGTTGAATTGCAATGGATGTCTTTTTTTTTTTAATTTGAAAAGCATACGGTATGATATGCCATTATTATATCTTACGTCAGGTTCATTCTTGTGGCCTAAGAGTCCAGCTACCACTTTTTCTTGCAGCCTTCATAACATATCGACAATTTAGAATCCGCATCGATAATGACTTTTCTTCAGACTTTGTTCACGCACAGCCCTGTTTTTAATAGCTAATAACGATCTAGCTCCAGTACTATCTCAGGAAATTTGATCCTGCTTGTATGTGTAGGGTTTCGCCGTTTATAAAAATATCCAGCAAGGGTCCACCTCCTTACAGAAGGCAACTGACTATGCGTCTCGATGGCTTCCATCACATAGCTTCGTAATCTCTGCCTGTGGTTTCTCTATTCCGTCCTGCCAAATTGTTAAATTTCTTGTCCTTCATTTCTGATTAAAGAATGTCATGGTAATTGCACGTCTTAGGAGACTGAATTTACTAAAGATTTTACCAATGTCATATGATTCTATTTAAATTTGATTCCTGGGCTCGGGTGAGTTTATGTGCTCTCCAAGCAGCTTGTTGTTCTTCATTAAGGACTGTCTTGGTGCCGCCGCTCATCCTCAGTCGAAAACTTTTATGTATAATTTAATACTCCTTAATTTCAACTGTGAGAATGCTGTCTGTCTCTGCTATTTGAATTTTTTTATGACCTTCATAACCCTAGGAACTATAGGCGTTAGTAATGTTGACACTTTCAATTGTCATCCTTTTTGATGCATCTCTTAACCTTTGCTCTCAGTCTAGTAATTTTTTTTAATCTACCACCCTTTTCTATTCACCCTTGAGAGGTACCGAAGGTTCCCGTACGTCCCTCGTTTTCCTCTCCAGATTCTCCATCCTTACTTTGGACTTGCTCTTCCTCGTCTTCGCGATGTTTTCCCTGATGCTGCTATGAAAAGTATTTTCTCATACTCCTGCGGTGTCTTGGATACGTAGCAATTTTCCAGATAGTGTAAATACAAAAACGCCTACCAGATTTGTTTACCATTTTCACGACAGAATTATGTGCACTTCTTACTTTTTCTCTTGTTGAAGTTTTCGAGCCTCAAAGTGCATTGCACTCTATCCTCTGAGACACCAGTTGTGTACACCCTAATGTTAGAAATACATCCAAATGTTTGATATTCACCGTAATGTTAGACATAAACTATACTGTTGGAAGTATACCTCTTGCCTGGGCCTCTTTTTGTTTCATGCTGCTCTTTAAGGTATTTAAATATGAGGTGGCTTCAGAATATATAGTCATATATTTTGTAGAGAGTTAATGATACCTATTTCAAATGGGAGCTGTATGGAACTCAGCCATAATTTCGGATGGACACTATGCAAAACTATGGAACGCTTTATAGCAATAATAATATTAATCTTGATCTGCAATGTAAATGCTAATAATTTTCTTAACACGTTATATATCTCTTTTGATTTCCATTTTCCTAAAAAAGTCTTTATTCACTGAACTTAAAGAATTGTTTGAAATTAATACTGAAATCTGGTGAATACTAAACATGGCGATTGTTAAGAAATAACTCTGGCTACAATAGAAATATTGAGCTAACGATCCTCTACTAAACTTACTTTTCTTGTTGCACTCTATGAATCAGACTGAAAGTAACCTCTGGGCTGGAGAGATGCGATGCTGTACCACTAACCTGTATATTGGCTTGTGGATACCGTTCTTGTACCAGAGGACGAGGAGAGCTGGATCAGCAGGTAGAGGAGATGTTATATTGCACGGTAGGTTGGCAGAGCCGCCCACCCCCGCCCACACCTCACGTGTTGGACCTAACAGAGAGAAAAAATGTGTGGTTAATATACGCCCAGGAAGATATTTGGAGCCGATTGAAGGTAGAGGGAAGGTGATCACCGACCCCGCGGCCATGTCCCAGACCAGGACTGGAGGCAGACATGATGGGACCTCAAATATTTTATTTTTATTGTTAAAGTAAATTGAAGTACTAAACTCGTGTGGGCCATCTAGAGCAAGAAGTAGTGAAGGCTCCATCCTCCGTCCGCTAAATGGTCTAACTTAACTTATAACCTACCCTAGCGTAATTAACTAAGCTAAGCGAGCCTAACTTTCAAAAGCTAATCTAACTTAACCTACCCTAACCTTACCTAAAATGGAACCTTTGATGAGACACTGTTTGCTCACCATCTGGAAAAGATCCGGGCTGGGACAAAACCGGCGAACCTACTACGTACTGTTTCGCTTGGTGGCCAACCTATCTTCAAGACTGCAGACAGTACATAGTGAGGGGAAGTATTTATATTAGAGAGCACAGGTGACGAGGAGGCAGGTAAAGAACCTAAATTAGGTCCGCCCCCTCACGATTCCTTGGTACTCTTTATATGGTCCACATTATGGGGCTGATTTACTTCCACTAGTGGCCCCCACCCACACGAGACCGCGTCTTCAACTGCTGCATCTCTCCAATGCTTCAACTGTCTGCATCATAAAAGTCCCACCCTCGTGCCTCTCTTAGATTGATAATGCCTGCTGTGCAGGTGAGACATCAATCAATAATAATACCCAGGTGTTGTACATGTGTCTTTATGATGAACTTGTCAGTATTATATACCACTCATCAGTATTATTCCATTGATCCGGTGATATTCATAATAAACTAGAAAAAAAAATGATCTCGAAGTGAAACTTTGTCTCAATTTTTCATTCAGCCATAATGACTGTTTATCACCCTGACCATACACAAATAATCCGCACATAGCAGAGAGAAGCTTATGACTACGTTTCGGGCCGACTTGGACCATTTACAAGTCACAGTAACGCACAAAGGTGAGGGAGCCAGTATATATAGGAGAGGGGGACAGGGACAGGACAAAGAGGAAGAAAGAAGGAAGTGGGGAAATTGTGGTAGAGGTAATTCTGATATGTAGTGAAGAATTATATTCTTTGTACAGGCTTAGATCGAACAGGAATCATCAGTGCGTAGGAGAACAAGTTGCTCCTTGTGAGCTGGAGCGACTACGAGCGTTATTATAGTGCTAGGGAGGCGCTGTAGTCATACTCGCTGAATAAGATACAGAGGTCATTACAGCAAATGGGGTCTCAAGTAATCACTTTCGATCCAATTAATTGAATATAAGACCTAATTCCTTGGATCAAAGGCTCGTCGTTAGCAGCAAAGCACCACTCTAGATAAGCGATGGTGTGTCCCCCATCGAATTCTACAGTTATAAACCTGTCTGCCAGCGGGAACGCAGAATTTACCTCCGCTCTAATGCCCTTTATTTATCTTCCCTCCTCGCTGACGGCCCCAACTTTGGCACAAACTCCCTCTTTAAAATTTTGTTACCTGGAGGTTACCTGGAGGTTATTCCGGGGATCAACGCCCCCGCGGCCCGGTCCACGACCAGGCCTCCCGATGGATCAGGGCCTGATCAACTAGGCTGTTACTGCTGGCCGCACGCAGTCCAACGTACGAGCCACAGCCCGGCTGATCCGGCACTGACTTTACGTATCTGTCCAGCTCTCTCTTGAAGGCAGCCAGGGGTTTATTGGCAATTCCCCTAATGCTTGATGGGAGGCTGTTGAACAGTTTTGGGCCCCGGACACTTATGGTGTTTTCTCTTAGTGTACCAATGGCGCCCCTACTTTTTATTGGGGGCATTTTGCATCGCCTGCCCAGTCTTTTACTTTCGTAGGGAGTGATTTCTGTGTGCAGATTTGGGACAATTCCTTCCAAGATTTTCCAAGTGTAGATTATGATATATCTCTCCCTCCTGCGTTCCAACGAGTACAAGTCAAGTGCTTCCAAGCGTTCCCAGTAGTTAAGGTGCTTGACAGAACTTATACGTGCAGTAAAGGATCTCTGTACACTCTCTAGATCTGCGATTTCACCTGCTTTGAATTGAGATGTTAATGTACAGCAGTATTCCAGCCTAGAGAGAACAAGTGATTTGAAAAGGATCATCATGGGCTTGGCATCTCTCGTTTTGAAAGTTCTCATTATCCATCCTATCATTTTCTTTGCACGTGCGATCGTGGCACTGTTGTGATCCTTGAAAGTGAGATCCTCAGACATTACTACTCCCAGGTCCCTTACATTATTTTTCCGCTCTATTGTATGGCCGGAGTCAGTAGTATACTCTGTTCTAGTTATTATCTCCTCCAGTTTTCCATAACGGAGTAGTTGGAATTAGCAACAGTTTTATTATACCGACTTTGATTATATGCACTTCCTTTAGCACTCCTCACCGCCCTTCCTACCTCTACCTCTGTTATACTCTACACCCTCGCTAATCTCTGATCAAGTATATTACACCTATTACCACACTCTGCCCTGCAGCGCTGTATGACCCTTACGAGTTTATCACTTGGTTATGATAATAATAATAATAATAATAATAATAATAATAATAATAATAATAATAATAATAATAATAATAATAATATAAACTGACGATCTGTTGGAGTGTGAGCAGGGTAATATTTAGTGAAGGGATTCAGGGAAACCGGTTATTTTCATATAGTCGGACTTGAGTCCTGGAAATGGGAAGTACAATGCCTGCACTTTAAAGGAGGGGTTTGGGATATTGGCAGTTTGGAGGGATATGTTGTGTATCTCTATACATATATGCTTCTAAACTGTTGTATTCTGAGCACCTCTGCAAAAGCAGTGATAATGTGTGAGTGTGGTGAAAGTGTTGAATGATGATGGAAGTGTTTTCTTTTTGGGGATTTTCTTTCTTTTTTTTTGGGTCACCCTGCCTCGGTGGGAGACGGCCGACTTGTTGAAAAAAAAAAAAAAAATATAAACTGAACGGTTCACTGTTAAATTATAACTTTAAGATGAAAGTATGTGCTACCTTTAATTTCTTATCCTTAATCTTATATCTATTAAGGTTAAAGGACAAAACACTTTAACTGAATGCTATGAGATTTAATAACTTCTCTTAGTTCTTCAAGTGAGGGGTCGGAAGACATTAAAAATAACCTCTCCACTCCCACGGTTCCCAGTATAAGAGTATCTTCTCTTTTTAACTGAAAAACCTGCTGCGAAGGAGAAACCGTCCAACAATGACGATTCCCAGGAACTGCGTAAGTGTCTTATTCATTAAGTCGTCTGCACTGTATGCCATTAATGTATGTTAGATGTGTACTGTTCCAGCTTCACTACAGTGACTTGCATTCTTCACTGATGTCAATGATTGACTGTGACGCCTCTCCCTCCAGCCTCTCTGCTTGTCTCCTCCAACACTGCTCACCACACTGTGTGTTCTTCACTAGTTACTACACCACCACACATACTGCATCAGTGATGGTGCACCACCACATACATCAATCATGGTGCACCACCACACTCACCATATCAATGATGGTGCACCACCACACCACATCAATGATGGTGCACCAACACACTACAACAATGACTGTGCATCACCACATTCACTACATCAGTGATGTAACACCATATTCACTACATCAGTGATGTAACACCATATTCACTACATCAATGATGGTGCACCACCACGCTCATTATATCAAAGATGGTGGCGCATCCACCACTCGCCACATCAATGATGGTGGCACATCCACTACTCGCCATATCACTGATGGTGCACCACCACCTTCACCACATCAGTGATGGTGCACTACCACCCTCACCACATTAATGATGGTGCACCACCACGCTCACTATATCAATGATGGTCCACATCCACCACACTCACTACATTAATGATGCACCACCACCACATTCACTACATCAATTATGGTGCACCACTACCATCACCACATGAATGATGGTGCAAAAACACTCTACATCAATGATGGTGCACCAACACACCAACTACATCAATGATAATGCACCACCACATTCACCACATCAGTGATGGTGCACTAGCACACTACATCAGTGATGGTGCACTAGCACACTACATCAGTGATGGTGCACCACCACTCACTACATCATGACTCACGAAATTGTAATGACACAATTGCGTCGGTCTGGAGTTTTAAGACTGATCGCAGGTTCTAACCCCACTCGTGGTGGCGCATCAGTGATGCGCCACCATACTCCCTATACCAATGATGGTGCATCACCCACACTAAATCAATGATGGTGCACGTCCACCACACTCACTACATCATTAATGATGCACCACCACCACACTCACATCAATGATGATACACCACCACACTCACTACATCAATGATGGTGCACCACCATTCTCACTATATCAATGATGATGCACCACCACCACACTCACATCATTAATAATGCATCACATTCACTACATCAATGATGATGCACCACCACATTCACTACATCAATTTTGGCGCACCAACACATTGCATCATTAAGGATGCACCACAATCACTACATCAATGTTCGCGCACCAATACACTCACTACGTCAGTGTTGGTGCACCACCACCTTCACTGCTAGTATACCACAATGCACACACACACACACACACACACACACACACACATACACACACACACACACTGGACACCTGGTCCAGCAAATGGCTTCTCGAATTTAATCCTGCCAAATGCAAAGTCATGAAGATAGGGGAAGGGCACAGAAGACCACAGACAGAGTATAGGCTAGGTGGCCAAAGACTGCAAACCTCACTCAAGGAGAAAGATCTTGGGGTGAGTATAACACCGAGCATGTCTCCGGAAGCACACATCAATCAGATAACTGCTGCAGCATATGGGCGCCTGGCAAACCTGAGAACAGCATTCCGATACCTTAGTAAGGAATCATTCAAGACACTGTACACCGTGTATGTCAGGCCCATACTGGAGTATGCAGCACCTGTTTGGAACCCGCACTTGATAAAGCACGTCAAGAAACTAGAGAAAGTACAAAGGTTTGCAACAAGGTTAGTTCCAGAGCTAAGGGGAATGTCCTATGAAGAAAGATTAAGGGAAATCGGCCTGACGACACTGGAGGACAGGAGGGTCAGGGGAGACATGATAACGACATATAAAATACTGCGTGGAATAGACAAGGTGGACAAGGACAGGATGTTCCAGGGAGGGGACACAGAAACAAGAGGCCACAATTGGAAGTTGAAGACACAAATGAGTCAGAGAGATAGTAGGAAGTATTTCTTCAGTCATAGAGTTGTAAGGCAGTGGAATAGCCTAGAAAATGATGTAGTGGATTCAGGAACCATACACAGTTTTAAGACGAGGTTTGATAAAGCTCATGGAGCGGGGAGAGAGAGGGCCCAGTAGCAACCGGTGAAGAGGCGGGGCCAGGAGCTAAGACTCGACCCCTGCAACCACAAATAGGTGAGTACACACACACACACACACACACACACACACACACACACAACCTACCACAGCGTCTTTCATTGAATTGAAAAGGACTTCAGTGGCCATTCCCAGGTCCCCGGGTCATCAGATAAGGGATACCTATTCATACCTCTCTTCTTCTCTCCCAGTATCCCATGATACCTATTTCACTGATGAGGGTTAGATAGAGAAGCCAATATCAATGAAAAAGCGAGAAAAGTAAAACAAAAAATAAATGATTAAAAACATCAAGAAAAAAATATGCTTTTTTTTCCCTCCACACAATTACGACCAAGTCTTAATTAACCTCCACAATGTTCCATGATCCTATTTTCCTTGACGAGGGAAAGGTAGGGAGAATATATTTCTCTAATGGTGGTAAGGTAGGGAGAATATATTTCTCCAATGAGGGTAAGGCAGATAGAATATATTTATCTAGGGATGGTAAGGTAGGGAGAATATATTTCTCTAATGATGGTAAGGTAGGGAGAATTTATCTAGTGATGGTAAGGTAAGGGAGAATATATTTCTCCAATCAGGGTAAGGTAGATAGAATATATTTCTCAAGTGATGGTAAGGTAGGGAGAATTTATCTAGCGATGGTAAGGTAGGGAGAATATATTTCTCCAATCAGGGTAAGGTAGGGAGAATATATTTCTCCAATCAGGGTAAGGTAGATAGAATATATTTCTCTAATGATGGTAAGGTAGGGAGAATTTATCTAGTGATGGTAAGGTAGGGAGAATATATTTCTCCAATCAGGGTAAGGTAGATAGAATATATTTCTCAAGTGATGGTAAGGTAGGGAGAATTTATCTAGCGATGGTAAGGTAGGGAGAATATATTTCTCCAATCAGGGTAAGGTAGGGAGAATATATTTCTCCAGTCAGGGTAAGGTAGGGAGAATATATTTTTCTAGTGATGGTAAGGTTGGGAGAATAGGTCTCTAATAAAGGTAAAGAAATGATAATATGCGTCTTTTATGATAAAATAGGGAGAATATATATCTCTAATAACGGTAAGACAGGTAAAACATATTTCTCTAATGGGAGTAAGCTAAAAGAGAATATGCATCTCTTATGGTGGTAATTTGTATAGTCCTTGTGGCTTAGCGCTTCTTTTTGATTATAATAATAATTATGGTGGTAATATAGGGAGAAAATATATGCCTAATAAGGATAAAGTAGAGAGATATCTCTAACGAATATAAGGAAGAGGATAGATTTTTCTGGTGTGGGTAAGACAGGGAGAAAATATCTTTAATAAAGATCAGGAAGGAAGAATATTATCTATTATAATTATTAATATACAGTATAATGCGAGCCTTTATTGACTACATTTCACCCCACACAGTGGGATTTATCGTCACAAACAGATCTGTTTTTGACTTCTTAGAGAACATTTGTATCCACATTTCCTTCGTGTCTATTTTATACCATTTATTTCCACTTATGTAATGAGAGTAAAGTAGAGAGAAAGGACATAGGTAAGTACTGGTTTTCAAACAGAGTTGTCGATGCGTGGAACAATCTTCCGAGTAGAGTAAAGCTTCAAACAGAGATTGGACAAACATACAAGTGGGAGGGGCTGGGTATGACAGCTGTCTGGGGTACTCAAGCAAATTCTTATGTTGCTTTGGAAAAAGGTTGGACAAATACATGAGTGGTTTTGGAAAGGGTCCTGCTTTGTGTGGACCAGTAGGCCTACTGCAGTGTTCCTCCTGTCTAAACCACAACACCGTGGCTGGAACAATTTGGATAGACATATGTCTATCGTGGAGTATTGTCATGTGACATTATGATGATCCAGATCAGAATGAAATGTCGTTAAGAGTTCATAACTCACCGAAACATCGTTGATAATAATTGAGGACGGTCCGAAACGAATTAATAATGATCCAAGGAGGACTGAAACTTCGTTGATAATAGTAAAGGATAGACGAAAACGTTCTCCGAAATTTCATTTCCAAAAATGAAATTAATTTCGTGATACACCGCGATGCACCGTCCTACGACGCTCTATTCCGTCCTAACCCATCCCAACCCTTCCTTTACCTTTCTGTAGTGTCCTTCCCCTTCCTGTAGCGTCCTTTCCTCTCCTGTACCGTCCTATTATCTCTTTATTTTACTTTATCCTACTTCGTTTAACTTTCCGACTTCATCCTGCCTAGTCCTGTTATACGCTACTCCAGGCACATGCCAAGGGTTCCAAGACACTCGTCCTAAATACCCTGAAAAAATGAAAATGATAGGATGAGGCGTTCGAGGTTTGAAAAACGAAAAGTTCAAGGAAGAAAAAAAAGAATAACTTCGTAAATAAATAAAATAAAATTTTAATGATCGCTGTTATTAATACCAATAATAATAATAATAATAATAATAATAATAATAATAATAATAATAATAATAATACAGTTCAAAGAACTAGCATTAATATAAATTCTATCATTCTGCTGTTTCTCGGCTGAACAGTTATGGAAAACAGAATCCCATTTCACGCTTTCGTTGCCAGTCCTCGGCGTTACTGGGTATGAAATAAGGCGAATAAGGTAGGGAAATGAGTACTGCTCTCACGTGAATTAGGGGAATAACGTAGGGAAATGCGTACTGCTCTCACGTAAACAAAAAGATGGAGTAAGGGAATGAGTACTGCCCTGATGTAAATGCGAAGACTCGGAAGGTAACTTGGTACTGCTCTCATGTAAATAAGAATACGATGGTAACTTGGCACTGCCTTCACGTAAATAAGACTAGAAAGGTAACATGGCACTGTTCTCACGTAAGTGATTAGATGGATATGGTAAATGGAAACTGCCCTCTCGTATCCTTTCACACATTCGTTTATTCCGCGACTATCGTTCACCAAGGGGATGGACTGAGAACAGTAGTGCCAGTACACATGACACTATTTCCAGAGTAAATAACAGTGTCGCTGGTCGCATTGCAACCGTCATTGTGTTCAATCATCTCGTTGGTGGGAACTGTAAGGCTAGTAAACACGGCATAAACCACAGTGTATACAAACACGTCATGGGTCGCAGCTTCAAGATAACATACGATACAAGCCTGAGAGTAAGCATCTGGCAAATGATCGACACCTCTATAACCAACTGCAATGCATATGTCTCTCATTTATATTTTCATTATCTACTTCAATATATGTTCCAACAAACTGCCCCATGAGTTGTCATAATTTATAAATATATAAGACTCCATTGCTGGAAAACCAAGATAAAGAAATTTAAGAGAATTTCTTATTGTTAAACTTGAGATATTCTGCTAAGCTCTTCTTGATTGAGGATCATCTTTAAAGTCTCCATTATTATTATAATCAAAAAGAATTTAAAGTCTCCAGTGAAAGAAATGGAATCAAAATTTATATCGATTGTAATAATTAATGATATTGTTATCATTATTAAAATGGATCCCAGAAAAGAACCTTAATTTCATCCTTCCTTGTGAAGGTTCAACAGCTCTAACAGTCCCTTAAAGAGTATTTGATAAGGCCGATTCCTCACCTAAATGAAAAGAAAGAAAAATCAATTATAACATCGCAAGATAAACAACTTTATCATTAACATGTAGAATTCGTATGGAATATAAAACACTTAAACATGAGGCAAAGAATGAAAAATGAAATTTATATATAATTAGTGACTCAAGCTAATATGTACAGTTGATGTGTGAATTATAATATAGCCGTGTCGTGCCGATGTTCTGGGCACGTACCTCTGAATCGTGGTTTGGAATGCTGAACCGTTGTTGATGTCGGGGAGAAGGGGTCACTATAGGACGTGACTTGTGACACCTGCAGTAAATAGAGAGTGACCCCAACATGAGTTGGGATTCGGGAAAATTGAGATAGGGGGATTTTGTGACACCCTTCCGAAGCAATAAATTCGCCAGTCGTGAACCACAATGAAACTTTGGTAGAGTGACAATCGGGGAAAGACATTAATACGATATGTAGATGATTTCGTGACAGCTACGAGGGGAAAGGAACCAGTTAGGTACAGATACCAGTTTAAGTCTGATCTGTGCTAGATCAATGCTGCTCTTCTTGTCACGCTTTGTGTCGGGTGACCCAATCCACACAGAAGACTGGGAAAAACATAAAATTACAAACCGGACAAGCAGATACTCATATAATAGGCTGAAGGCCTTTAAAAGAAATGGTGAGGAGAAATGCAAATTACATTAACATAGTGTAGTAAAGTCAAGTCCGGTTAAAATTTAAAAATTACAAAATCTACCAAACAAATAAATTAAAATCCCCATATCTGACAAATAACCAAGACTGGAATACCATACTTACAGACTCGATGAGAACAGAAAGCCATGTGACGCTCCTCCGTCAGCAAGGGTCACTTGTTGTCTTCCACTGGATGGAGAAAAGTGAGAGGGGGGCGGGGTGAAGGTAACGACGCACACACCCCTCTTGTGATGTAGTCCAGCTGGGCTTGTGAGGTCTCTGGGGAGACCTAATTTGACCAATTATATGGTCACACCTTGCCTTGGCAGGCGTCTGTAGCCACGCCCACGTCTGAGGTCTTTTGTTCTTGACGCCTCAGACCTAGGCGTCAGGTCGTACAAGTGGTACATACAACATTGGGGAGGGGGGTACTTTGACTACGATATAAGCCCAGGGAAGAGCGGGGCAAGGAGGTTGTTGGTGACAGGTCCGTCGAGCGAGAGCTCTGGACAGCCGCGTGTGTAGTAGACCACGCATTGGGAACCTCGGGTCAGCTGGTCGGTGAATTAAGAGTGAGTACTAGTCCGTGTTACTGATAACATCTACCCTTCCCCCTGGTAATAAGTCTCATAGGTCAATTGTTATATTGTGTAAATTTCCATCAGGAGATGTTGTATTCTAGCCCTTTTATGTTATTAAGTAAACTATAGCCATAGTTCCCATTTTTATTTGTACCTTCATATGCTATTCCCTAGCTTGTTAAGCACTGGGATATACAGGGGACGTGCTCACTCGCTGGGATACCTCCGGTAGAGTGGGTAGAGGTCTCACATGGTGGCAGCGGTTTAGCGTTTATCATTAAACGCGGCTCACGTGCTTTACGACTGGTCGGTTTTTGCTATCAAAACCAAATATTAATTTCTTTGTGTCGCCTATCATTTGTTTTACCGTTCACTGTGACCGTAACCTTAAGAATAAACCAGGACAATCCTACTCTTATGGTTGTCAGGTGGGTGATGACCAAATATAATTTGCGTAGCAAGACGTTAAATAGTGCAATCAGACGATCCAGTAGGATACAGGTGAAGTTCCTCGTGAACAGAATGGCAGAGGCTAACGTCAATGTTAGTGATCTCGCACCAGGCTCAAGTGAAGAGTCTAG
Source organism: Cherax quadricarinatus (assembly GCF_038502225.1). NCBI lineage: Eukaryota > Metazoa > Arthropoda > Malacostraca > Decapoda > Parastacidae > Cherax > Cherax quadricarinatus. The sequence goes on along the minus strand of NC_091302.1, from coordinate 16,741,299 downwards.
CAACATGGTTCCACAGCAAGATTCAGTGATTAATGTTAGTGACGGTATAAATAATCAAGAAAATGAGATTTCAGTGATAAATAATACTTCAGGGGTACATATGTCAGGGACAAACCATCCCCAGGTCCAAGGCTCAGGAACGAATATAGGTTCCACGGTGACCCCCAGTAGTACCACGAATACTATGGCCCCAGTGGTATCTAATACATCTACCACTGCTGTTAGCCCGGGAGTATCAACTTTACCAACCCGGGATGCTACTAACCCCATACCTCCGTATTTTAATAACCCAGTTAATGCTGACTATAGTATGTATCCTTATCTTAACTCTGTGCTTCATAGTGTTATTGCTCAAGTTATGAGTAACCCTCAATCCCCTATTGTTGTACCTGCTCCCCAAGTCCCTGGGGTAGCTGCCCATAGGGTTCCCACTTCTGCGCCTGCTTCTACAGTTACTAGTATACCTAACCCCTCAGTAACCATAGCTTCCCCTGCTGTGTCAGGTGTTCACCTGCCCAATGCTGTTCCTGTAAATACTAACCAAACACCCACACTTGTAACTACAGCTGGGGAACCATTCAGTATTTCCCCGCATGGGTCCTTATCTAATATACCGGGACTCCGGCCCAACCCCAACTTCTGAGCCTCCAGCCTTCCCAGGTCAATCCTTCCCTAACCAAGCCACTCAACGTCCCAACGAACCCTATGCTTCAGCAAAAGATTTTATCTGGGGCATCAGCTCCAGATAGTAGTGTTGGAACCTCTATGTGTGGGACAGTAATTGTTGATAGGCCATATTTAGAAAATTTGCCGAAATTTCATGTAGAAGATTTGCCGAGGAATCCCATCGAAAGAAATATCAAAGTAGAAGCTTGGATTAAAAATATTGAGGCCATTTTGCTTAATATATCTGATGAAAAAATGAAAGTTTCACTGGGATTCAGGGCAATTGTAGATAACACAGCATCCATATTTAGTCTCCCACAATTTATTAACGTAAAGGACTGGAGTAATTTCAAGGATGCTATAAGATATAGGTTCCAGACGGCAGTATCAGTTGAAAATATCCATCGATACCTGGAACAATTGCAACTGAAGGAAGGACACACTCTAAGGGACTTCAGTTGTCTGGTATGGTCCAGGGTGGAAGATGTGAGCGGAACTTTAAAATATAATGCAGAACAGCTGGAGCTTTATAAAAAGCAGGTATTTTGTGAAGGGTTGCCAGTCTGGATGAGAACTAGAGTTGCTATGGTACTAGCGATTAAAACCTTCGAAGAACTAGTTCAATATGCCATGTCTCTCGAGTCCGAATATGGTAGAGACAGAAAGGGAGATAGAATTGTTGCCTCAGAGAGAGTAACACCTGAGTCACCATATGTGGCGACAACCAATAATGAGAAGAAGTATATACCCCCGCACCGCAGGACAGGCGGTGGTGGGCGTAATAAACAGAATGCTCGGAGAACTAATCAATGCTGGGAGTGTGGCGGGATTGGCCATATTAGGGCCAACTGCCCTAATTTTCGTTCCTAACGAAAGAAGAAGGTACAAGGTTAAGAAAGATAGGTCTGATAACCTTGTTACCAAAGATGAAAGACCTATGATTAAAATAAGAGTAAATGGAAAAAAATTGGTAGCTTTCATTGATACGGGAAGTCAGGTGTCAATAATTAAGCGAGATGTATGTAATAACTGGAGGGGTTGTAAAATAAGCAAAGCTAAGAGAGATATTACTGCTGTAAATGGTAATGATATTAATGTCGAGGGACAAACGGACCTGTACTTTGAACTGGGTGAAAGTTATAAAGTTCACGCTTGTTTAGTAGTGTCTGGAGTAAGGTTTCCAGGGGACTTACTCTTAGGTATGGATTTTCTCAGAAGGTTTGACTTCCTCTTGTCGTATGGCAAAGGAAGGGGAACCAGTCGGCTGATACTGGATGAGGTTTCCTTTCCAATAAAATTCATAGAACATCCCTCAATAGTAGCTTCTATGAGTAGGAGTAATAAATTATTCAAAACCCCATCTAAATCACTTTTTGAAGCGCAGTTACCTAATGTGAACTCTGCAGACGCAGATTATGCAGTTCATGTATTATATAACCAGGTATGTCCACCTAATACATTCAAATTTATTAAAGGCTCAGTGGGAAGGAAGGTCGAGCCAGGAAGTATCTTACAATTAGCGGGGAAGCTAGAATCCTTCCTGGTGCCTCATCATCTAGCCCAGGTTTCTGAGAAAAGACATATCTTAATACCAGTGATAAATCTGACAAGTAAAGCGTTAAGATTCAAGAATGGTAGAAGGTTAACATCAGCTGAGATTATCCCCAAAGACTTAATTTTTGAACCTGACTCCGTTAGGCTACCTGGCCGAGGTCAACAATGTGGAGCACTTAATACCAGACTCCCAGAAAGGGTAGTGACGCCTGCCGCTCCCACCCAGAACGAAAGTTAAAGGGTTGTTTGAGGACCAGAGTGAGAGGATTGTTCATTGTAATAAACTAAAGCCATTCTGGTCTGAGGAGGAAATAGTAATGCCTAATGTTAATGTGGTGGATGAAAGGACTGTAAATGACGAGGTATATGAGGAAGATAGGTTACATCAGCTGGTAGAGGAAAATGTTGGTATGAATACAAGGTCAAGAATGTATAGACGAAATTTGTAAGGGAATTATTGCTGGAGGGAGGGAGTGTTGTGAGTAAATGGGACCCTGAGGGAAGGAGCTGACCACTCGCCTCGCCCTCAGGTCGGCTCAATACTCTAGAGACCTGCCCACCAACAATAAGCCCCAGTCACCTGTAGAACAATACTGCCGTCTACTATTATTCACAGGAGATGTGGAGATGTTGCCAGGATCTGCCAAGGAGACTCCAGGAATCTATTTGGCCTGGAGTGATGGAGACGCAGAAGTGCCAAGAAGTCAGTTTGGGTCCAGCAAAAGGGCTATTATTAGACCTGGGAGACTTGAGGAAAAGCGGTAGCCAGCTCTCGTGCCACCACCATGCAAGAGGTGGAAGTTGACGGGTGAGGCTGGACGGATGAAGGGTGGCCTTGGTGCCTGAGGAGTATTGTCGTGGTGAAGATAAGCTGCTTGCTGAGTCGTGAAGTTCCCAGATGCTGTGCTTTCAACGAGAAGGACCCGCATGAGCGTTCCTAAACGCCAATGAAGTCCACACAATGAGACATGGCCCAATTTAGGAAGTGCTAGGGTCGGCCAGAAGCTCTGGCTAACCCCTCTTCTAGTAGAAGCAGTAGACAGATCTGGAGGTGAGATGACAAGAATACTGCAATGGCCCTATGTCCTCCTCCGTCGACCCCTTCATATTTCTGCCCAAGGATTTGGAGAGAGCTTCTCCCTGGGTCAATAGCATGGCCCCAAGTCAAGCCAACCGTGTCATTCACTACTAGCCAGTGAAGCTTGGGAAATGATGATTAGAGTGGTATTAGTATGGTATCTCTACTGCTAGGGGATGCCCTATGTTATGTCAGCTGTTGGGACAATAATGTGTTGTATATTATGTGAGCTAGCTCCTTGCCGGGAGGGATCACAGTAGAGATAGGATGTATTTTCTTTTCAGGTGGAGAACTGTAAACACCAATCGGCTCGCCGTCAGAAGAGGATTCCTTTATGTGAGGGATGGGAGGTTTTCTTTTAGTTCCTAGAAATGGGATAATGATTGGTCCTGGTTGCGATTCCTGCCTTGTCATGAATGGTCACGGTACGGTGCAAGGAAAATGCGACATTGTGGTCGTGTAATGGTTCAGTTGCAAGTACTTGAAGGAATAATACCCGCTGGAGCTGTTTTCTACGCCAGGAAAACCTTACGAGGTTTGGCTCAATGGTTAATTAGCGAGGGTGACTACAGGAGCTAGTTTATTTCTAGTAGAGTACAGGAAGGCACTGGAGCCCGATATTTAGTTTTAAGGAGACATGACGGATAAGGAGGTTTCGCACCAGAGTCATTGTTATTCGTTTCCTGTGCTAGAATTTATTAAACCTACTGATCTGTGTGAATTCATATTATTTGCTATTGTATTGTAATAGATTTAAGGGGTTAGGATTAAAATAGTCTAATAACTAGGACAAATTGTCCTAGTTCTCAGACATTTTAAACTGGGGGAGAAAGGGGGATGTGATGTAGTCCAGCTGGGCTTGTGAGGTCTCTGGGGAGACCTAATTTGACCAATTATATGGTCACACCTTGCCTTGGCAGGCGTCTGTAGCCACGCCCACGTCTGAGGTCTTTTGTTCTTGACGCCTCAGACCTAGGCGTCAGGTCGTACAAGTGGTACATACAACATTGGGGAGGGGGGTACTTTGACTACGATATAAGCCCAGGGAAGAGCGGGGCAAGGAGGTTGTTGGTGACAGGTCCGTCGAGCGAGAGCTCTGGACAGCCGCGTGTGTAGTAGACCACGCATTGGGAACCTCGGGTCAGCTGGTCGGTGAATTAAGAGTGAGTACTAGTCCGTGTTACTGATAACATCTACCCTTCCCCCTGGTAATAAGTCTCATAGGTCAATTGTTATATTGTGTAAATTTCCATCAGGAGATGTTGTATTCTAGCCCTTTTATGTTATTAAGTAAACTATAGCCATAGTTCCCATTTTTATTTGTACCTTCATATGCTATTCCCTAGCTTGTTAAGCACTGGGATATACAGGGGACGTGCTCACTCGCTGGGATACCTCCGGTAGAGTGGGTAGAGGTCTCACACTCTCAGAATAATCATACTACCATTCATACTGCTTCCACCACTCGTTCATACTTCCACTCTTATTTAGTGAACTTTTCCTTCACATTCCTCCAGCTTTTTGTTTTATTTCAATCATGACATGAGAGCGCCTCATCAGATCAGCTTCAAATTTTTAACGTGGTGTACGGTAACTAGGCCAAGACTCTAGGAATAATTTGCATGTACAGCTACCCGAGGAGCATACTTGTTGAACCAATACCCAGCATCCCGGAATGACGCAGATAACTACCAAAATCCTCTGCAGCATAGCTTCAAACGTTCTAAAAAGAGAGTAAAACTCAAGTGTCTAAGTGCACATCTACCATTTTGTGTAAAAATAGTGCAAAAGTTCGAATCCCTTTTGTATGTTATTTACCCAATGTTTAACTAAAATGTTCTTAATAACTTACTTTTATTCATATCTATTAATTTACAACTTTAACGTTGGACAGTCTTTGGGTTGACTTTGTT
>NC_091302.1:16601088-16733588 GCF_038502225.1 Cherax quadricarinatus | reverse complement strand
TATATCTTTAAACGTATAAGAGAAAATTTTAGAAAGGACTTAATTTTAAATGAGTTCTTGCTAATTGACCAGTTTTATATATTCGGCACGACATATATGTATATATATATATATATATATATATATATATATATATATATATATATATATATATATATATATATATATATATATATATATATATATATATATATATATATATATATATATACCCTCTGCCTCTGTATTTAATGAAGAAGCTTACTGTGTAGGCGAAAAAGTTTCAACAATGAAGATAACTAACTGCTGTACATGTGCCTGACTAACCAATTCTGAGATCGTAAAACAGCCTGTGATTTGAGCGATGGTGAGTCAGTAACTTCTACGAGACAGGTCTGATTCTTTGATGACGCGCCTGACATTTTGTAAGTTCGTGAGATGGTTGTGGGTTTTGGGGTGTGTATGGTGCTGGAGTTATTTAAATCATCCCTTTGGCAAATGAACATATCTTCAGTGATTCAGTGTTTGAGGTCTCATGTTGTCCCCCCCCCCTCCCCTCCAAGTATATTTTATCCCATGCCCAACGTCGAATGGGGTAAATACCAGCGAACATTCACTGTTTTGTGTGTTAATCTTGGCTAATTGATTCTCAGTTGTGCTGGAAGTCATGTTGGTTATGTGAATTTCATTTTTACCAACAAGGTTATACAGGCTTCCGGAAATTTGCCAAACTGGGAGAATAATGTACTGGTCAAGAGTTTGCCTTCGTGTGAAGGGTGCTACTCCCTGACTTTTTTAGTGTTATAATGCAATTCTCATCCTAATGAACGAGAACGTTGTGAGCTTCCCATGAGAACCAATCCAGGAGTGTAGTAGAAGGCGCGTATTTATATTTTCTAGTGCAAAGGGAAGAGAGACTTGGGCGGAAGCTTGTGCTGGGGGGCTGAACCTCCGTATCTAAGTATGGAAGTGGAGCTTCCATGTGCAAACTACTTTTAACTAGGTTGATATTCTGTTTCCTATCGTCGCTTATCATTACCTATGATATACATTTAATGAATTCTGACAGTTTTTCTACTCCAGTAGCCCGGCCCTTGGCCAGGCTTGCATGGTGCTTGCCTGGCCAACTAGGTTGCTGCTGCTGGTAGCCAGCTGGTCCACATATTCATCTTAGCTTGAATGATCTAGCACTTGGTAGAACTACTTGTCCAGTTTTCTTTAGAAGAATTCTACATTTGTCCCAGCAGTGTTTCTGTTACCTTCTGGTAAGACGCTGAGAATCTGGGACCACAGATATTGATAAAATGCGCCTCTGTTTTTCACTGGGTTTATTGTATACTTCCTCCCATATCTCTCACCCCTATATGTTGTTATGGCAGTGTTCTTTCCAGGTACGTATTATCATGCAACTCTCTCTCTCCTCTGCTCTATCGGTACATATTTAGGACTTCAAAGCTTTCCTAGTAATTTAAATGCTTTATTTGCTTTATGCGAGCTGTATCTGTTTCAGCTCTGATATCTCCCTGCCCTGAACAGATCGTCAACACTGAACATTATTCTAAACGAGAGAGCACAAGTGATTTTAATAATATCAGGACTCCCACTATTTTCCTTGGCTGTCGTGATATTTGCCTTACTGTGTTCTTTGAGAGAAAGGCTAGCCGACATAGTTACCCCCAGATGTTTCGCATGTTCGATTTATGCTATTCGATGATTCTCTTAGGTTTGGTACAGTGTACATTTTGAATTCTTAATCTCCATATCAAGCAGCTGGAACTTATCGCTACTGAACGTCAAGTTGTTTTCCACTGCCCACCGGAAAACCCTGCCAATATCTAATGTAATTTTTCCCTATCTAAGATATCTAACAGCTTATTGTATTGTGCTTGATCCCTTCCCCAGTAACTAATTAATGATCTTAATTAATTTTAATGATCTTAATTAATTAATTTTAACCGTATGAAAGGTGGTCTTCACTTTTCCATCTTTAACGTTAATGATATTAGTAAGACTGAGTATCAGGTAAATGATAAATCTCATATAAGTGGAAAGCTTCGTAAATTTAATTAAGGTCGCAGTGAAGTGTAGGTGAAGTCAGTAGTTTCAGTAAAGTCCCCAACAGTGTGTGATGAGGCAAGATGATATCCACTACTTTACCTCATTCTTCCCAGTATATGTGTCTCATTATTCTCAAATTCTGAGAGTAATGAGACACATATACTGGGATACAAAGTACTACAGTTCATGCCCCCCGATATGACATGTTTTGTAGCTAAAAGTGATTTATAATATTTATTCATATCTGAAATCAGACACAGGCCCCTTTTGATTTCTCAAAATAAAGTGGACGGTTGGTTGGTAAGGTTTGCCAGGAAACAGGACAAGCGTTTCCTGACACGGGTCTCAGTCTTATAATAACCCACAGTTGGAGCTTTTGGTCATCTGACCGAGGCCTTCCGCTGGCTTACCGGTCCATCTCTTAAAGAATTGTCATAGTTATAACCATTTAGATATATTAAAATATGTTGTAAAGGTTTAATGTTAAAATCAGATATCCGTTGTTAATGACAGTGAATAGATTTAAGTAAAGAAAAAATCATTAGTTGGCTAAGGAAAGCCTGAGTGAAGGTCCAGCCCAGGGTATAAAAGATTCTGAAGACGGTTTAATCACTGGGGAAACTTTTCTCCCTCGAGCTCCAGTATTTCTGACCATGCCAAGACCTCTCTTCTTTAAGGACGGTCTGAAAATTCCTTTAATTATTTTCTTTTAAATTATTTTGGTCAGAAAGATACTGATGTTGATATTTTTTTTTTAAGATGTATGGAGAGAACAATGTTAGTTTTGCTTGCGAGATTTTGGGAGAGTAATTACTGGCGGAAAACTAAATATTTTCAGGCATCTGCCAAGGGATGCTGTCACCCGCTCCTGCTGTGCTCACCCACCATTGTGTCAACCACCTACCACACCGCCAGTTGTTTGAAGAATTGTCACCCGTCACCCCGCAAAGTCATCCAGGATTGACTCACCACTTGGTAATTACCAGCCTGATCAGCCCCCCTTAACCGACGTCACCCTCCATGAATCACTCGTTACCCAAGTGATGCTTCACCAAAAGATGATGCAGTTATCAGCTTCCATCACTAACCGCTACAGCTTCCTTGCAACAACAGCTACCACCAGCTGCCTCGCCACAGCCACCATCGGCTGCTTCGCCACAGCCACCATCGCCATTCACCACTGCTCTCCGCCGTTTGTAACCAAGATTCGCTGCTTTGCTGCCATCTGCTGCCTATAAATATGCTACCCTTTATGTTTGGGTGGGGTATTCTAGCTAGTGTGTCAGGGACCCTCTACCCAAGACTGTCACTCATGAGCAGTCTTATTTTCGAGATGCTGCAGGATGTTACTCAATTTGATGATCGCAACTACCCTGCTTGAGGAGGATTTGAATTGGTCTAATAGCTCAGGCCTCCATTGTTTCGTAACGACAGCGGGTCCTAGTAATCGCGCAAAATAGTAGATGTTTCCAGCTGTAATACCTGCCCTATCCCATGTTTCAGAATATGAGGGGCTGTGATTGATGAGTGTAGGAGAAATACAACCTTGGGGTTGTGAGGTGGTCCAGATGTAAGGTACCTAACAACAGAGGCCAAGGAAAGGGCTTAGACCAATGGAGTACTAGTGAGGGGAATTAAAGATGCTATTAGTTATTTTCTGTAGGGTACTGAAAGGTACCTGAGCCAGGAATTTTTAAGTTGTAAGGCAAGATAATGAAAAGGAGCTTTTGTACCAGTAAGTCACTGATGCACTGCCCTACTGGGAGTGTCTGTTGGGTACACGAAGACTTGTTTGGTTGAAGAAGAAAAGTTGTAGAAAATGGACGTGCTAGTGTGTTAAGGCATTGGTAAGCATTGACTCTTTTGTGTTTGGAAATTAAAGAAAGTAAAATAATAGAAAGTTTGATGAAGAGGTAATAAATTTTGTAAGAATAAAATAAGAAAAGAATAGAAGGACAATTGCCTTGTGCAGAATGCAATTTTTTATTATTCTTTTTTTAATTCAGAGTTTTATATACTTTTGTGGAAAATACTGTATATATTTCCCAGAAATACAGTTATATGTAAATAGATGGCCATACTGTATTTAATAAAATTTATGTTATAGAAAACGGGAAGCTGCGCCTGCGCAGGACAGTCGCCATTTTGTTTGAATTTGGACTAAAAGTGCTAGTGCAATGGGAAGAATTTTTCGTGCTCTAGAGGTTAAAATTGGGCTGACACCTCTCAAGTAGGAGACGAAATTGTTGGATGTGTATTCCTGCATAACTTGAGATATCAGGCGACAGGACAGGACAACTCCAGGAACCTCAGATAAGCTGTCTAATTTATGTTTAAATTCTGGCCAGTAAATTTTTCATAAATGTAGGTAAAAGGGAGGGGTCCTGTACATGACACATTAATCTCCAGTCAAATTGGTGAGTGTTATGATTAAGATATATTCTCCTTCTGTTATATAAATGTGTTTATATATAATAATTTTTAAATTTAATATACAGTCCACAAATTTATATATTTACCAGCATTCCTGGTGTATGTATATTTCATTTATAATTAATAGGTCCAGAGCAACTTGTGGTTATGACAGTGGTAGGTATCGAAGGGGGACATTTTTTGCGACCTAGGTGTCCCAAATTCCTACTTGTCTATGTAACATTGATAAATAATAATTATCTTTGTTACCATTTGCTTGTATGCATGTAATGAGATTCATCCAAGTGAATGCAATTTTCCACAACTTTAGTTTAATGACAGGATGTAATGTTATGCGTTAACTGTGATATTGCCAAGAATGCTCACTTTTAAGTTTGGTTTGTGTTATTACATTTGTTTTCTTTTGAGTGTTTTAGTTTTGTGACAGATTTACGGGTTCGCATAAAACAATCTGAGAGTTTAGAAAAACTTTCGGTTTTCCTAGTTCTCATCTAATTTAAAAGAAGATGAAAAAGAGATGACATATACTTAGATTGTGTCTTCGTTATGTTGCTTGTGAGAAATGGGAGAGGAGTGCTAATCTCAGCTACCCACCATTGTTTTGGGATTCCAGCCACAATGAACAGCACATAGAAACAACATGGTGAATTGTTCAATGGAATCTGACCTCACAAGCAGCAGTAGAGGAAGGAGGCAGAGCTAAGGGATGACTAGTAGCCTAACATTCAATATGTATGGCAGAGCTGCTATTCTGTAGGTGAGGCAGGGCTCCACTGTTTGGATTGATTCACAGCTGGGAGTTACTGTACTGACTGTGTAGAATCAAGGACTAGTGAAGTGACAGCCATGCTGGGAGGCCGGGCTGTGTTACATATACGTCTGGTGGAACTTCAAACCGAAACTGAAAGTGAGTTACTGATGGAGACAGGACTCTCTTTCATATTGGTGCTCTAAACTGTGTATAAAGCTGGAACTATTGCTGGGTTCGTCACCTCTGGAAGTTACACTTCGGACTGTTACCTTTTTCATTCCTTTTATTATCATTTTCTCCTCAATATTAATATTACGTTTCCATCAGTGATTTGTGAGTTTATTTACTTTAATCCATAACTAACTCACTTGTAATAACTAAGTGGTAAATCACTTAAATGGTGAGTAAGTAGTTTGAAATACTAGTTTCGTACCCTAGTGGTGGTTAATAAATAGTATTGAGGTGTAGTGAGAGGACTTGAGACACTGATATTTATATGTGGAAGTATTATTAGTAGTAAGTGTCCCATAAATGTTTCGGCACTTTTAAGGAGTATTCAGAGTTTGATTATATAATTATTTTTTGATAACGGACGCACTAAGCAGGCTGTTCTTTTTAGCATAACTTCAGCAAAGACTAAGTCTTCTAGAGGGTAATGCCTGTCAAAGGTCGTTATAGGACTCACTAGCCTCATCCGTGCCGTGATTTGATTAGTGTTATCTAGCTCTTACACCTTCATATAATGGTGTGAGAGAGTCTATAACCTCTCAAGTGGTGTGGTTATGATAGCATCAATATCTCTCTTAGTGTGTACGTTGTAGTTTGGTGGGTTGTGTAGTAGATCATCCTTTTTCATGGATTTTCTTTAGACTTTAAAATCCACTTTCTGGTCATTCATGTAAAGTAAAAGATCCAGAAAGGGTTGGCAATTATTTTGTTCCTCTTCCATGGTGGCCGGGCCACCTCTTGGAAAAGACCCGGGCGGGCGATTATACTGGCGAGTCTACAACAGAACAGAACTCTTCCATTGAACTTGAGGCTTTTAAGTTGATATTACTGAGATGTGCGGTGTAGTCAAGACTCCTGACACGATTACCAGGATGTTAACCGCATAAAGTAGCCATATTGTCTGTCTAGGGGTGTACCGTTTCAGTTTTTCTTCCTCCAGGTACACCATATATAGGTTAGCCATGAATGCACAAAGTGGTGAGCTCATCACTATACGATCGTCAAGATCGTTAAAAACTTTCTGACGAAGGAGATCAATAATTATTGATTCCCTTCACTAGACGAGTGGAATACTGCAGGAGCAATCAAACTAATCTCCTGAAATGATAAAAAGACCTCTGAGATTCTACCACAGCCGAAACTCTACAATGCAAATACCAACCCCGAGCTCCTAACAACGAGAATGACTGTTGATGATAATACCACTGGAGTAGAGTCATTAACTGTACAAGGATCACAAATCTACCGACCTGCCATGTTCTTCCCATTTAAATCTGCAGGTGGCTTCACTGGGTTAATTAAGACCATAACACATCAAACAAATCCTCAATAGAGGATCTCTTGTCCGAGCTTATAGGATTTTCCAACATTTGTTTAAATGTGATATTTCAGAGACTATTAGGCTTCTCTTGCTTGGTGCATCCCTATGGCCACTAAGAAGGAAGGAAGGAAGGATGAAGGAGTCACACCCATCGCTGTTTGAAACGCCCTGAGCCACCTTGTTGCCAGGGCAGCAGTGAGAACAATGAACACAGATGCAGCCCTCATGCCGAGGCAAATTCAACTAGAATTTAGAATTCCACAAGGCTGTGAAGCAGCAGCCCATGGAACATATACATGCATCGCTAACCTTATATGCCCGGAATCTCTGAACAAACTGTACTTTGCAAATAACTTTAATTCAACGAGAAGGGACTGAGCACTAAGAGCTGTTCTTGACCATTTTCCATCTCTTTATCTATTGATTCACTCTTGCTTCACAGTGGCTCGAGACTTACTTCTGGTGAGAACGAAACAGACTGACGTGAAGGTGTCCTCCTGAGTATCTCTCTCTTGCCATTCTTCTTTTCTGTTTAATCCATGAAACAGGTTATTGAGGACCTGGCCAGTAAGCGCAATGTCTGGTCCATGGATGATGACACTCTGGCAGGCATCATACTCTGCCAGTGGACATTAAAATTATTAAAGCATTAGAAGAAAACCTAGATCTCTCCATAAACCCAAGGTAATGTAAATTTGTGTCCTACTGAGTGAGTCACAGCCGCCCTGAAAGACGTGCAAGTTATTACTCTCCTGGTGTTACTCCTGAGATTAATACTATTGGTTAGTTGCAGAACGAAATCTTTAATTTCAGAAGGATGGCAACCAGTATCGGTGACATTCTGTATCTTCAACAGATGTATATACCTACCAAAGTTTACTTACTGTCTGTGAAGCTCTCCATCCGTCTTAAGGGCATGCTAGAAAAATTCTAAGTCCTTTAACTGGACGAATCACAGGGAAAGAAGGTTATATTTCCTGTCCGATTTGGCGGACTGGGCATACGTACAGCCTTTCAAATTGCTTTCTTCTGCTCAATAATCTGTCGCCAAGTCTGTTTCATGTTATGATACCAGCGTCTCTTCAAAAAGATTTCCCTACACTAGTTTGCGTAATGGCCTTATAAATTGTTTTAGTAAGAACTGATCATCACTCTCAATACCCACCAGCCTCACTAAATATGCTCCAGCACTTGCTCATCCTGTGCACTGTTGCACAAAAGACAACAGAATTTCAGAGGTCAAAATGGGTCTTCAACATGCTCCACATGACTTACATCATTGCAGACATTACAGTCATTTCATAAATTACAATAACTATACACCGTTAATTTATACAAAACAATATGGAGATACAGTTTCAAGAAATTTTAAGTTTCTTTTTATACTGGTCATTATTGAGTTGCCATTTCTTCAAATATCAGTTCATTTATCTAGCACATGTCAAGTAAAAATACAGTGTCAAGATCTCAGATATCTTATAATTAATAACGAAGTGGTTTACTATTTGCCTTAGTGTTTGGCTGGATGTGTCTTTATATAGTTAGCTGTCAGGGCACTCAAAGGTATAACGTTGTTAGTGTGTGGACCTGTCTCTGTCCACACACCGTACTGCCAGAGAAACCACAGTTTGGGTGGGGCTTGAACTCGCGGCAAGTGAGTCCTAAAAATTCAAGCCAGAGCGTAAGCCTCTGGACCCCACCCGTACTGTGGTTTGTTTGCAGTCGTGTCATTACGATTTCGTGGGATTCATAAATCTAACCATACTCTAATACTGATTATGTTACTTTCTCCAAAGACATGTTTAACACGCTTCGTAATGTTGGACATTTAATCTGTTAGTTCCTATATCTACTGTTTTACATTCTTCAAACTAGTTTCCTAATTCCTATTTAAAATGTTTTACTTAGACTTCTACTTCAAAAACAAAATTTATACTCGAAATTCTCTTTATTCAATGCTAGTTAGCTAAGTCATCCTCTTCATCATGTGAGAGGGAATCTAAAAAAATCTTAACTACCTTTTCAATAATTTATGTTTGTCTGTGCCTAGTTTCATGTGCTACATTCAGATAAATTTAGAGCAAATAATGAGAAAAGAGTCAGAGATAATTAAATTGTCTCTAACTATAGTTTCCAAAAGCTAGTAAGCAATAAGTATGGTAGATTGTTCAGCTTGTGACGCAGAAGCCTTGTTATTATTGTTAATAAATTCCTAAATAATGTTACCTTCTGGTTAGTTTATTATAACAACCGTAACACTTACTATAGAGATAAGAAAGACATCGTCGTAGAGAGTCCATGTAATATTAATTTTACTCTGCATGTCGTGTATGTGTACTGGAGCACCGATTTTACAGATTTGTCAAAGATGAGGATATGCATGATTAGCTTCACGGGAGAGCAGGTGGGCAAGGTGACATCAGAAGCTGTTATCTGAAGACCGGATCCTAGCATGATAAACTGCATGCAGTCCAAACATTTTTATAACTATATGTGCTAAAGATATATCTTTAACAGATATATCTTTTTGTGGCAACGTTTCGCTCTCCAGGAACTTTATCGCATTAGTTGTACTTAACATACTCTCGGTAATTATAACAACATTATTATAATGAATGTATCTTGATTTAATCCCACCTTGACATTAATTCTTATAAATTCTTAAAGTTATTCCTTAGAGAAAATATTGTTGTGATCGCCACATAGATAATTCAGTCGTGATTCATCACTTGTCCATTGAGAGTTTTGTCTCTCTCTCTCTGCAGACTCCACTTTAGCTGCCCCAACACTACCTATTTCCCAGTGGGCCTCGCCTACCACTGCTTTATGCACTCTTCTTGAAATATTCCTCCCACCCTTCTTCTCACCATCCTCCCACACTTTCCACTTTCTCCCACCCTTCCTCCCACCATCCTCCTATTCATCATGCCCCCATCCCCTCCCCCCTTCCTCCAATCATCTCCAGCCTTTCCTCCCACCTTTCTTCCCACTCTTCCTTCCCCTCTTCCTCCCACCCTTCCTCTCACCATACCCACAGCCTCTCTACCCCCATACCTCCATCCTTTCTCCCACCATCCTCCCACCCTTCCTCCCATTATCCTCCCACCATCCTCCCACCCTTCTCTCATCCTCTCACTCACTCTCCCCTTTATTTGCTTCCACGCACCGTTCCTCCCACTCGCACAAATGCCTGAAAATTGATTACTATATCCAACTTTCCATTTCTCTCTCTTCTTACACAGGGTTTTACTTGGTTAGGGTAAACGTTCCTAACTTTATTTACAAGCTAAGAGTTGTTACCTAAATTCGTTCATTTTAAAGCCTTTTTATTGTTATGAGACTTACACACAGATAAAACGATGAAGTTGGAGACAACTGCGAGCCAAAGATTTCATTTATTTCGTAGATGTCATTATGCTGTAAGAACTTGTTCCAGACTCGAATCATCCTAGGAATGAATGATCTCATATGATGTGATGTTCTTGAGAAGGGTACAGCCAGAGTGTAGTTGCTGTTTGCTGCCCGTCTTGTTGTGTAGAAGCTCACTTCTCGTTAGAGCCAAGTGTGGTACCATGACAATATTGGCCGAGTACATAAAAGTAAGACCGCCCACATTTCTCCGGTGTTGAAGGCTCTGATGAAATGACAGCTCTGTCCAGGCTGGATCCAGGCCAGAGATAAGTCGTCTCAGTCTGTTTTCTGCTCTTTCAAGAAGTCGCAGATAAGATAGAAGAATGAAATCAAAAGAAAGTGGAGCACATATTAGGTATGAGCGTACTTGTGTCTCATACAGAATCTTGTAACCTCTGCTGTTGGCGAGCAGATACCAGCCAGGTCTAAGTACTGTAAGCTTCCTGGCCGCATTATCTTCAAGACTTACAACGTGATTCTTCATAGTAAGTTTGGAGTCAAATTTCACTCCAAGTATATCAACTTCATCCCCAGGTACCAACACCCTCCCATTCATTCTTACCACTGATCAGGCATTACCGTCATGGTGCCTAGGGACCATCATTATTTGTGTTTTCTCAAGAGCAAATGTGACCTGCAATCGCCAGTTTACAACTGTATCAGCTGTAAACTGATGATTGATGTAGCTTAGAGAGGTGGCATTTTCTCTCTTGGATAAGTAAATGTCAGAGTATAGTCGTCTGCATATGCATGGGATACCCGTTGAAGGTCATTAAAGTAGACATTCCAATGCAATGACCCAAACACAGTTCTCTGTGGAACACTTGAACCAATTGAGTTTCTTGTTGACGTTGTCCAATTGAGAACTACGCTTAGAGAAGGCAATCACTGAGAAGCCATAATGCAAGGATCGTTGAAGCCATACTCGATCGAAAGCACCAGCAATGTCCAGTGCTACTACACAGCTGACCTTGAATTCATCCAGTGACTGGTGCCACATAGATCAGAAACAGACTGACCGTTTCTGAAGCCATAGTTACGGTCCCAAAGAAGTGAGTGGTAGTCGAAAAACGCTGTCATCTGCCGTTAGATTATTGTCTCAAGAATCTTGCCAGTTATTGACAAGAGTGAAACTGATCTATAGCTGCTGATTTCCTTTCTGTTCTTCTTTTTGTGAACATAAACTACATTTGCCTCTTTCTACACAGAAGACTATTTACACTGCACTATTCAGTGCTGATAGATGCAAATTAGAGGTGCTTCTAGCTGGTCTGCACATCTACTCAGCAATCTTGGGGTCGTCCTATCAGGGCACACAACCTTTTTCTTGTTCTTGGTCTAGAAATTAAAGGAGAGGATGTACTTCACCCTGTCTTATTGTTACCTCTGACGATTTTCACACAGTTCTTGCGGCTAGCCAGGAAGGCTCCATGGCAGGGGTCAGGAACTTGCATCTTGGCAGCATAGTGCTCAGGAAAAGGATCAGCTTCTCTTCACTGTTAGTAGAGATGGTCCCAACCTGCCGATTTAGAGGTGGAACAACGTCATCAGGTTAATAACCTCGTTGATCCTTGAGCAAGGAATAGCAAGTTTTGGAGACCACTTTACCTGATGCCAACTTTTCTTTTTGTGTCAGCCTCCCATTTACAGATAGCCCACTTTTGGACTTTTTATACTTCTTTATCTTCTTTTTCTTCTTTCTCTTCTCTCCCTCCCCCTCCTCCCTCTCTCTCTTTTTCTCTCCGTCGTTGATGTTAAGCGTTTGTATCTTTAATGTTAAGCACTGTTATTGTTAACTTTAAGCGTTGGCAGTTGAAATTAATCGTTGGTGTCGATCCTCGGTACTGGTTGACACGTAAGTACATGTTTCCTTGAGACACCTGTTGTCCCTGTTCGCCCATCAGTAAAACAGGTACCTGGGTGTTAGTCGACTGGTGTGGGTAGCATCCTGGGGATAAAATTGACCTAATTTGCCCTAAATGCTCAGCATAACAAGGGGCTTTCTGTATAGTAGTATGGCATTGACGTCAGCTAGGATTGGTGTCACTGATGATGAGCATTGGTATCAATGATGATGAGCGCTGGTATATTTGTTGATGAGCATTGGTATCTTTGATGATGAGCGTTGGTGTCATTGATGATGAGCGTTGGAATCACTGTTATTAAGCGTTTGTATCACTTATGTTAGGCATTGGTATCACTGATGTTAAGCGCTGGTATCATTAATCTTAAGCGTTGGTATCATTGATGTTAAGCATTGGTATCACCGATGCTAAGTGTTGGTATCATTAATGTTAAGCATTGTTATCATTGATGTTAAGCGCTGGTATCATTAATGTTAAGCATTGGTATCATTAATGTTAAGCGTTGTTATTATTGATGTTAAGCGTTGGTATTGTTAATGTTAACAGCTAGTATCACTGATGTTATGCTTTGGAATCACTGATGTTAAGCGTTGGTAGCGTTGATGTTAAGCGTTGGTATCACTGGTATTAAGCGATTGTACCACTGATGTTCAGCGTTGGTATCATTAATGTTAAGCGTTGGTATCGTTGATGTTAAGTGTCGGAATCATTGATGTTAAGTGTCGGTACCAGTGATGTTAAGCGTTGATATCATTGGTGTTAAAGCGCTGGTATCACTGATGTTAAGCGTTAGCATCAATGATGTTAAGTGTTTGTATTATTGATGTTAAGCACTGGTATTATTGATGTTAAGCACTGGTATTATTGATGTTAAGCACTGGTATTATTGATGTTAAGCGTTGGAATCACTGATGTTAAGGGTTAGCATCATTGATGTTAAGAGCTGGAATCATTGATGCAAAGTGCTGGTATCGTTAAGTGTTACGATACCTGTGGCGATGTCCCTGAACTCCTCCAATACACACTGGAAAATCTGACGTCTTCCCGCTGAGCGACCAAAATAAATATGGTTTCTAGTGTCATAAATCTGGCTAGACTTGGACCCAATTTGCGACCTGTGACCGGGAAGCACTTGTCCGGAAATGACTGAAGGCGTGCCCAAAATTTCTTGGTGTTTGGTGGTGGTGGTCTTTAGTTTGTCGGGAAAAAATGGAAAAAAAAAAAATCCTTCTTCAGTTGACAGACTTATTGGCTAATAACATTTCCACTATACATTGATTAAGTTATTCTTTTTTTTTTTCAATTGTTGCTTGAGCTGAATACATAACTACTGCTCAGCACACACAACAGCAACCACAGATCTGGTAGTGGGGGCATCATCAGCACCATCTAGTGGTAAGTTGTGTTTGCTGTTCAGGCTAGGAGGGGTGCTAAAGTCTGCTGACCAGGCATACAGGTGTGCTACAGTTTGCTGATCAGGCTTACAAGGGTGCAACAGCTTGCTGATCAGGCTTACAAGGGTGCCACAGCTTGCTGACCAGACTTACAAGTGTGCTACAGCTTGCTGACCAGGCTTACAAAGGTGCCACAGTTTGTTGACCAGGCTTACAAGGGTGCAAGAGTTTGCTGTCTAGGCTAACAAGGGTGTCACAGTTTGCTGATCAAACTTACAAGGGTGCTACAGCTTGCTGACAGGCTTACAAGGGTGCTACAGCTTACCTGAAGTATACCTGGAGAGGATTTTGGGGGTCAACACCCCGCGGCCCGGTCTGAGACCAGGCCTCGTGGTAGATCAGGGTCTTATCAACCAGGCTGTTACTGCTGGCCGCAAGTAAACCGACGTAAGAACCACAGCCCGGCTAATCAGGTACTGACTTTAGGTGCCTGTCCAGTGCCTTCTTGAAGACAGCCAGGGGTCTATTGGTATTCCTCCTTATGCATATTATGAAGCAGTTGAACAGTCTTGAACCCCTGACACTTAATGTGTTGTTTCTTAGTGTACTCGTCCCACCCCTGCTTTTCACAGAGTGATTGTTGTATCTCCTGCCGAGTCTTTTGCTCTCGTAGGGAATGATTTTCGTGTGCAGGGTTGGTACTAATCCGTCTAGGATTTTCCAAGTGTACATTATCATGCATCTTTCTCGCTTGCGTTCCAGGGAATACAAATGAAGGAACTTCAATCATTCTCAGCGATTTAGACGCTTTATCGTACTCTCCAGGTCAGCAATTTCGCCTGCCTTGAAGGGAGCAGTTGGTGTATAGCAGTATATTCATCAGGCTTACAAGGGTGTCACAACTTGCTGACCAGGCTGAGAGGGGTGCCACAGCATACTGATCAGGCTTACAAGGGTACTACAGCTTTCTGACCAGGCTTATAAGGGTGCCACAGCTTGCTGACCATGCTTAGAGGCGTGCCAGAGCTTGCTAACTTTGCTTCGAGGGGTGCCACAGCTTGATGACCAGGCTTAGAAGGGCGCCACAGCTTGCTGACCAGGCATACAGGAGTGCCACAGCTTTCTGACCAGGCTTACAATAGTGCCACAGCTTTCTGACCAGGTTTACAGGAATGCCACAGCTTGCTGACCAGACTTACAAAGATGCCACGGCTTCCTGACCAAGTTAGGGGGGAAAAGTTGGACAGCCACTTACACAGGTTATATACAGTAGACAAAGAGGTTATATATATATATATATATATATATATATATATATATATATATATATATATATATATATATATATATATATATATATATATATATATATATATATAATCTGATTTGGGGGATTAATGAATTATTGATTGGTGATGAACAGGTTATATACAATCTTTACGACCCTCGTGTGGTCGATAGGAGTTAAACCAAATTAAGCAGTGAACCAGCTGACTTCACTACCTCATCCATGATAGTGGTTTCAGATAGACTCACTCACTCCAGACACCAGCGTATTCACACCTTCGAGATTTCTGTCCTTGGGAGTCTGTCATGCTACTCTACAGCGCTACTGACAAAACGGTGCTTTCATTTAATCACAATTTATGCAATTTAAATCTCTTGCTGCAAGTGCAATCTTCGTTAGATACGTTCAGCACTTTACTGATATCGCCTTTACTAGTTCCAGTTTTCCATTTGTATGCCTCACTCATATTCCATGAATTTAGGATTTTTCCAGGTGTACATCTAGAAAGTCTTCAGCGTGTCTTCGTAGCAAAGCATTCTAATGCGGAGGATTATTGTCTTCATGCCTTTCTGCATATTTTCCAGCGCAGTTATGCCCAGTCTGTAAATTGGAGACCATGTGATGATGCTCCGTTCCCTACCCATCCACTCGAGATGGAACATAAAGGGGAGGCAGAATTAGAGAACTAGAGCACCTTGTTCCTTCAGCCTAAGAGAGACAAGAATTATCTACAAAGTGAGAAGGGGGTTCAGCTTTGGCGATGCGATGGCCTATATAAGTAGCTGAGTCTTGGTCATGACAGGAAGTACAGAAGTGGCTGAGTTTTGGTCATGACAGGAAGTACAGAAGTGGCTGAGTCTTGGTCATGACAGGAAGTACAGAAGTGGCTGAGTTTTGGTCATGACAGGAAGTACAGAAGTGGCTGAGTCTTGGTCATGACAGGAAGTACAGAAGTGGCTGAGTCTTGGTCATGACAGGAAGTACAGAAGTGGCTGAGTCTTGGTCATGACAGGAAGTACAGAAGTGGCTGAGTTTTGGTCATGACAGGAAGTACAGAAGTGGCTGAGTCTTGGTCATGACAGGAAGTACAGAAGACGCTGAACCTTGGCAGTAAGCGGGCCAACGGATGAAATAAAGACTTGCAGTATATAGCAACTATATTTCGCTAACTATACATGCACCTTTCTCCAGAATAGTTCATATTCCTATAGTTCTATAATAAATCATTGTGATAACTCTCCCTTTCCTATATTATGTAATGTTTTTTACTTCCCAATAACTTTCAGCGTCAGTGAAATATATAATTGAATTCCCCTCATACATTTGCATCCCAATTTCAACAGTACATAAATTGCCCGAAATATAAGGTGCTGATCATGTGGAGTTTAAGAATTGTTAAGTTCTCTATCAAGAGGTGAAAATGAAGTCTCGCATCCGTCAGTGCATAATCAAACTGGGGCATTACCAAAGATACATAAACTTTAAGTATCACCTTAAGAGTTCTGTTATTTTGTTGTTTACAATCCGTGATTTGAGGTCAAAAAATCTATTAATTTTCTTTGAAACACTTATGCTGTGGTGACTAACTTTAGTTAATTTGTAAGTTCTGTAGATATTTTTTTTCCAGCTATGAAATCTTACATACTTCCACATTAAATTGTAACTTTCACTTCATTGACCACAACATCAATCAATTCAGTTCGTCCTGTAGCTTCCTAGTGTTGGCTTGAGGAATTATTTGATGTTCTGTTTTCGTGTCAACTGCTAGCTTACTTATACGTCAGTTTATTCTTCCTCCTCTACCGCCATTTAATTAGATTGTAAACTACAAGGAAACCAATGCTGAGCCCTGTGGAACACCATTTGGAACTACTCTCCCTGCTGCTACTCTCATTGCTGCTCCTATCCTTGCTGCTACTCTTCCTGCTGCTACTCTCTCTGATGCTACTCTCCCTGCTGCTATTCTTCATGCTGTTACTCTACCTGCTGCTACTCTCCCTGCTGTTACTCTCCCTGCTGCTGCTCTGCCTGCTGCTACTCTGCCTGCTATTACTCTCTCTCCTGTTACTCTCCCTGTTGTTACTCTCCTTGCTGCTACTCTCCTTGCTGCTACTCTCCCTGCTGCTACTCTCCGTGCTGCTACTCTACGTGATGATACTCTCCCTACTGCTACTCTCCCTGCTGCTACTCTCTCTCCTGTTACTCTCCCTGCTGTTACTCTCCTTGCTGCTTATCTCCCAGCTGCTACTCTCCCTGTTGTTACTCTCCTTATTGTTACCCTCCCTGCTGTTACTCTCCCTGCTGCTACTCTCCCTGCTGCTACTCTCCCTGCTGCTACTCTCCCTGCTGCTACTCTGCCTGCTGCTACTCTCGTTGCTGCTTCTCTGCCTGCTGCTGCTCTCCCTGCTGTTGCTCTCCCTGCTGTTGCCTATCGGTCATCTATACTTCTGTTAAGAAGAGAATTTTTCCTGGAATTTACATGGAGTCACTTAAAACAACGGATATAGCCCCACTCCATAAAGGTGGCAGCAAAGCATTAGCTAAGAACAATAGACCAATAGCTCTGACGTCCCATATCATAAAAATCTTTGAAAGAGTGCTAAGAAGCAGGATTGCAAATCACCTGGATTCCCAAAATCTGCACAATCCAGGGCAACATGGGTTCAGGGCAGGTCGCTCCTGCCTTTCACAACTATGATAAGGCCTTGGATGCACTGGAAGAAATTTAGAATGCAGATGTAATATACACAGACTTTGCAAAAGCATTTGACAAATGCGATCATGGCGTAATAGCCCATAAAATAAGTGCTAAAGGAATAACTGGGAAAGTGGGGAGATGGATATTCAACTTCCTAACAAATCGAACACAAAGAGTAGTGGTCAACAGAGTTAAATCGGAGGCTGCCATAGTGAAGAGCTCTGTTCCACAAGGCACAGTACTCGCCCTCATCTTATTTCTCATCCTCATATCAGACATAGACAAAAATATACATCACAGCACCGTATCATCCTTTGCGGATGATACTAGGATCTGCATGAGGCTGCCATCTGCTGAGGACGCGATTAACCTCCAAGAAGATATAAACAAAGTTTTCCATTGGGCAACGGTAAACAATATGATGTTCAATGAGGACAAATTTCAACTACTCCGTTATGGAAAACTGGAGGAGATAATAACTAGAACAGAGTATACTACAGACTCTGGTCATACAATAGAGCGGAAAAATAATGTAAGGGACCTGAGATTAGTAATGTCTGAGGATCTCACTTTCAAGGATCACAACAGTGCCACGATCGCACGTGAAAAGAAAATGATAGGGTGGATAATGAGAACGTTCCAAGCGAGAGATGCCAAGCCAATGATGATCCTTTTCAAATCACTTGTTCTCTCTAGGCCGGAATACTGCTGCACATTAACATCTCCATTCAAAGCAGGTGAAATCGCAGATCTAGAGAGTGTACAGAGATCCTTTACTGCACGTATAAGTTCTATCAAGCACCTTAACTACTGGGAACGCTTGGAAGCACTTGACTTGTACTCATTGGAACGCAGGAGGGAGAGATATATCATAATCTACACTTGGAAAATCTTGGAAGGAATGGTCCCGAATCTGCACACAGAAATCACTCCCTACGAAAGTAAAAGACTGGGCAGGCGATGCAAAATGCCCCCAATTAAAAGTAGGGGCGCAATTGGTACACTAAGGGAAAACATCATAAGTGTCCGGGGCCCAAGACTGTTTAACAGCCTCCCATCAAGCATTAGGGGAATTACCAATAAACCCCTGGCTGCCTTCAAAAGAGAGCTGGACAGATACCTAAAGTCAGTGCCGGATGAGCCGGGCTGTGGCTCGTACGTTGTACTGCGTGCGGCCAGCAGTAACAGCCTAGTTGATCAGGCCCTGATCCATCGGAAGGCCTGATCGTGGATCGGCCGCGGGGGCGTTGATCCCCGGAATAACCTCCAGGTAACCTCCAGGAGTCGCTTCCGGAGGTCACCGCCTCAACGACCCGGTCAGATACCAGACCTCCTGATTGCTGACCTGATCGATCAAGCTGTTTGTGCCCGTGGCCTGTAGTCGCACATCTGAGCCACAACCCGGTTGATCATGAACTATGTTGAGGAATCTGTCAAATTCCCTTTTGAAGACAGCTAAGGGTTTGTTGGTGGTCTCCCTTACTCGCGAAAGGAGAGCGCTGAAGTGTCTTGATTCCTTAACACATACTGAGTTCTCTCTCAGTGTACTCATTGTTCCCTGCCTGTCACTGGGGGTTTCCTGCACCGTCTGCAAAGTCTTTTGTGTTCATAAGAAGTAATTTGGGTTTGCAGGTTTGGTACCAGTCCCTCCAGTATCTTTCAGGTGTAGATTAAGATGAATCTTTCTGGCCTGCGTTCCAAGGAGAACAGTTCTAGGAACTTCAAACGCTCCTAGTAAATTTCGTCACCAGTATTTGTGGAACTTTGTAAAAGACACGGCTCGGAGGTCAATGATTATGGTTGCCTGGACAACGGCGTCCCAGAGCAACTGAATGACTCTTACGAAGAGGAACTAAAGCAAAATTCCCTGGCTGGTTGAAAAGAGGAAAAGAGGAGACAAAGTAACGACATTCAAGATCTTACAAGGCCAGGAAGAAATACATTCAAATTCGCTGCCTCACTTACGTGGCTTGTTCAGAGGATGCGTCAGGGGCTAAGGTTCGCTCCCACAGCAACTACAAAAAGGCGAACGCACACAGAATGTTCATTATATTGGAGAACGTCCCAACATTTCTCTTCCTCTCCTCCTCCACTGTCTCTGTCTGTGTCTGTCTGTCTGTCTGTTTGCCTGTCTGCCTGTCTGTCTGTCTGTCTGCCTGTCTGTCTGTCTGTCTGTCCGTCTCTGTCTCTGTATGTCTGTCTCTCTGTCTCTCTCTCTTTCTTTCTTTTCCTCCCACTCTTTCGTGTTGCACGGGAGAAGCAATGACATTTTATTATCAAAAAACCCTTCAATCTGACAACAGGAACACCACTGGTCGAGCCCAGGTGCGGTGTGTCACGCTCACAAGTTAACGTCATCGGAAATTGCAATAGTTAAGGCCAAAAAAAAATAAAAAGCACTTCAGTCACATAGCACAAAAGCATATAAATACACTTGTATATCTTGTTACAGGAGTCTAAACCTCTCCTCCAAATACTTCGTCCTATTGACGCGCTTTATAGTTTGTTTATTTTATCCCGTTCTGTGTCCCTACTGCGCCTCTCCAACCTAAACAGCGAACACAGGATGTGTTTATATACGTACTGTATACACATAAGTGTGTAAGTGCATATCTATACATTATTCATGTATGTGAGTATACATATATGTAACATACGGGAAGTACTCATAAAATATATACGCCAGCAGATCAATGTATATATATATGTCGTGCCGAATAGGCAGAACTTGCGATCTTGGCTTAAATAGCAACGCTCATCTTGCCATATAGGACAAGTGAAAATTTGTGTATGCAATAATTTCGCCAAAATCATTCTGAACCTAACGAAAAAAATATATTTCACTGTGTTTGTTTAGTATTAAATTACTGTAAATAAATTAAAAATATATTTAGTTGGGTTAGGCTAAAATAAATTCTTCTTGTTATAATAAGGTTAGGTAAGTTTTCTAAGTTCCTTTTGGTGCAAAATTATAAATTTTTGCATCAACATTAATGAAAAAAATATATCTTTAAACGTATAAGAGAAAATTTTAGAAAGGACTTAATTTTGAATGAGTTCTTGCTAATTGACCAGTTTTACATATTCGGCACGACATATATATATATATATATATATATATATATATATATATATATATATATATATATATATATATATATATATATATATCACCAAGATGCCTTAGTAGTGCTATATGAACAGGTGGCACCAACAGTAAAGGGGCTTGCACCTATGGCTCCCATTCCAATGTTATTCCATCTGGATTGAGACTCTCCATCCAGTACCGGCCTGGCTAGATGGAGTTAGGTCATCCTCCGAGGCAATGAATGACACGCAGATTAACCAATCAGAGGAAGCAGAGCCGTAAACCTCGTCCCAGCGGGACCATAATATGTTAATGAGGTGCGGATAAGAGGAAACAATCTAGAGAGGCAACAACATAAAGTCGTCTCAACCATCGGTTCCTGGATAATGATCTCAAACTACTCGAGTTTGTGGACTAACATGGAACGAGCCGATGGAGAGGAAGGGGGGGGACGGAAGGACGGACTGATGGAAGGACGGACAGGACGGACTGATTGAAGGACGGACGGTAGGAGGGACTGATGGAAGGACGGACGGATAGCAAGATAAAAGAACGGACCAGGAAGAGGACGAAAATACACAAAATTATGAAAAGACGGACGTACAGATGCATGGAAAAAAAAGGGGAAAATGAAAATAAAGGGAAATAAGAAAAGGAGAGACAGGGGAAACGAAAGAGGACACAAAAGGTAAAGAAAGGGAAAGAAATATCTGAAAAAGAGGGAAAGAAAACTCTAAACGCAACAGACCAGAAACAGAAGTTTTCAACAGGAAATTGAACCACTACCTGCTGAACCAACGCCTGCTGAACCAACGCCTGCTGAACCAACGCCTGCTGAACCAACGCCTACTGAACCAACATCTGGTGAGCCAAAACATGTTGAACCACTACCTGTTGAACCAACACCTGTTGAACCAACATCTGCTCAGCCAACACCTGCTGAACTAACACCTGCTGAAACACTACCTGCTGAACCAACACTTGCTGAATCAATACCTGCTGAACGAACACCTGCCTAATCAACGCCTGCTGAACCAACACCTGCTGAACTAACATCTGCTAAACAAACACCTGCTGAGCAAAGACCTGCTGAACCAACACCTGATGAACAAACACCTGCTGAGCCGACACTTGCTGAATCAACATCTGATGAACCAACACATGCTGAACCAACACCTGATGAGCAAACACCTGCTGAGCTAACACCTGTTGAATTAACACATGAGCCAACACTTTCTTGACCAATGCCTGCTGAAGTAACACCTGCTTAGCCAATACTTGCTGAACTAACGCCTGATGAACCAACACCTACTGAATCAACACTTGTTGAACAACACCTGCCTTTCCAACACCTGCTGGATCAACACCTGCTAAATAAACACCTGCTGAACCAACCTTTGCTGAGCCAACATTTGCTGAATCAACACCTGCTGAACCAACATTTGCTAACCAACATCTGCTGAATCAATACCTGCTGAATCAACACCTGCTGAACCACTACCTGTTTAACTACCACTTACTGAATTACCACATTCTGAACCCAACCTGCTTAATGATATTATTATTACTGTTATTAGTATTAATAATAATAATAGTAATAATAATAATAATAATAATAATTATTATTATTATTATTACCATTATTATTATTATTATTATTATTACAACAATATACGTTATATTATATTTCCACTATGTTTATATGTTGTTCAGAGGTTCATTTAACTTTGACATTAGAATTTAGTGGCATGAAGATTTCTCCTCATAACTTTATGCGAATTTATATCTATGAAGCTCTTGATTTTATATGACTTGTGGCTGAGATACATAAGTGGTATTTTTTGAGTGTAACAGATTTTGGGGTTGTGGCATAGTGCCTAAGTTGAAAAAAATCATAGCGATGTGGAGGCCACAGTAACTCCATTTCATTTGTATGTATTCGATCGTTTCAGATTTTGAGCGCATTGATAAGTACTTTGAAAAAGACAAGAACTAGAATTTATCAGTGTCTGCTGGTGTAGTCAAGAATTCCCCTTAATACATCAAAATGACCCGATTTAATTGACTCTTACCAATTCTTTAAACCTAGAAGAGAGGCTGATCAAGCCTTGAGTGTGCACGGCTTTGGGATAACGTACAACATTCATCTCGAACATTAAAATGGTATAAAATACCGACAGGTTGTTAGGTAAGACACATATGTAACAGTTAGGTATCTTTATTTCGAAACGTTTCGCCTACACAGTAGGCTTCTTCAGTCGAGTACAGAAAAGTTGATAGAAGCAGAAGATACTTGAAGACGATGTAATCAGTCCATCATCCTTAAAGTTTGAGGTGGTCAGTCCCTCAGTCTGGAGAAGAGCATTGTTCCATTGTTCCATGTTTCATTCCATGGAACAATGCTCTTCTCCAGTCTGAGGGACTGACCACCTCAAACTTTAAGGGTGATGGACTGATTACATCGTCTTCAAGTATCTTCTCCTTCTATCAACTTTTCTGTACTCGACTGAAGAAGCCTACTGTGTAGGCGAAACGTTTCGAAATAAAGACACCTAACTGTTGCATATGTGTCTTACCTAACAACATTCATCTCAAAAGTATGGAAAAAGCGAGACAAAGTTTCTCCCACAAAGTGGGTTTTATGAAGTCACAAACAGATCTACCTGGGGAGAGAGAATGTGGATATATATAGGGAGCGTAGTGAAGTGAGAGGTCAAGTGAGAAATGCTGAAGGAGATGGATGAGAAGAGGTTGGATATGAGAAGGTGCCGCGCGGCATGGGCCAGTAGTCCTTCTGCTGTGTAAGTTAACGACGAAGAAGTTTCCTAGCAAGAGGTTCAGCTGTAGTGTAGAAGCCGTTGTTAGGGTTGAAATGATTGGATATGCTGATGAATGATGATTCCAAGATCCGGCGTGTCTGGGTGTCTTCTTTCTTGGAGATGAGACTTGCGTCTCTGTAGTTAATTAAAGGTTTGTGGGGGATTCGGTGTAAAACACAGGCGTTTTTCGAGTCGTCAGTTCTGCTGGTGTATTGTTCCGAAATACGTTTTTTGAGATCTCTGCATGCTTCGCCCACGTACATGTATGTTTGGTTACAATCATCGCAAAGGATCATGAATGCCCCTGTAGAGGATTGAACCTGGTGGTGCCTCTTACTGATGATGTCTTTGATTGCAGTGAATGCAGTGGTAGATACAGGTACACCACCAATTTTCCTGCACCCTTGGTTCCAAAACTTTCCCAGATTAACATTTTTGTCGAACCAACGGTGGTCACCTTCATCAGCACACTAACTCACTCATTATAAACTTTCTGTATGTCTCTAAAGCATCATTGACTACTAGAACCTTAAATTAAAGAAATATTAAATGTAAAATAAATAATTAATTAAATTAAATAATTAAACAAGATTTTGTTAACAAGAAAATTTATTTATCAATCTGGAAGTTGAGAGCTGTCATGAATACTGTGTGTTTCGCAGTTGATCATTTCAGTAAACTGGTCTGGCGAGCAGAGGAGTTTCAAGTTCCTGCTCGTAATTTTGTCTGGGCTAAAGGCGATGTTGGACTATCCGTTGCCGGAAAATCGGATGTGTACCTGTATTTGGAATTCAGTATTGAGTCGTGTTGGTCAACAGAGTTAGGGAGGACTATGTATATTCTCTTCTTCTCTTTATGGTATCATCTCTGGGTGTGTTGAAGATGTTATGTGCACAGTGTCTACAATCTTGATGAAGTGAAGAGGATAATGAAGCTTAGAAAATATTTGTTCAATGAAAGAGTATTCTTCACCAAGGAGTTCATTACTGCAAATATGGAGGGCATAGAAGACGCCCATGATCATGCCACGTTAAGTTTTGGTATTGCGGTCTGAGTATAAGTGGCGAAGATAATGTTGGTTGGTCTTTTTTTGGGAGACTTTAAAACGAAGTTCGTGATTAGTTTTGCTGATAAGTACATCAAGGAAAGGAAAAAGTGTCATCGACATCTTCTAGGGTAAAATAGTTTGAAGGTTCGGCCTGGTTGACCTAGTGTTGGAGAGTAAGAACTTTGAAGAGTCTAGGAGTTATGATGAGTATGTGGACACCATAACAGCGCCATTAAAGGCTCGCATTATACTGCATTGTCTCTTCATGCCAGCGCGTCGGTATTTTATACCATTTATCTCAAATACAGTACTTTCACCCTGCCCAGGAGAGGTGACACATTTCCTTTGTGTTCTTTTTTACAGACAGGTTTACGGTATGTCACTGGGTTCACCTTTCACACCTGTGTTTGTTAACATTTTAATGGAATACTGTGAAGGCGAACATCATATCACTATAGTTAACTGTGAACTCACTTGGCTATGACGTGTCATCAGTGATGTATCTGCTGTTCTTCTGGCACCAGGTAATATACCATGGTTCTTAGACCGTCTAAGATTTAAAGTTGACATAAAGAAAATCGCCAACTATTATTTTTGGATATCTTAAAATACAGACGTATTAGAAATATGACTGGTTTAAATATAAACAGAAAAAACATATTCAGGTAGCTATCTGTACACCTTTTTTCTTCTCACTCTTCAAAAACAAAGGTGTCACATCGGGTTCATTTCTTAGGACATACAGAATATACGGTTCACAGTTCTTAAATCATGGGATAGTTATTTATGGGCGAAGTTATAAAGAAAGTTCTGAGCCAACATGTGAAGGAAAACAAAAAGAGTGAAGGAAGAAGAGACAGCCATATTTCATTTGCTTTTCACACAAAATGAACATGGCATTTTTTGGATGATAATGAAAAGAAAAAATGAGAAAATAATAATTGTTCTCCCTTACTTGGAGGAAATAAAATCTTTGAATAAAATTATATACATA
The DNA here is from genome assembly GCF_038502225.1 of Cherax quadricarinatus. Classification (NCBI taxonomy): domain Eukaryota; kingdom Metazoa; phylum Arthropoda; class Malacostraca; order Decapoda; family Parastacidae; genus Cherax; species Cherax quadricarinatus. Next base: position 16,708,213 of record NC_091302.1, on the reverse strand, counting down.
ATAATGTAAACATTGCCTTAAGCAGTTTGAATACTATCAAGACATTTGATGAAGCAGCTCACACACACACACACACACACACATACAAACACACACACACACACACACACACATATACACACACACATATACGCACACACACACACACACACACACACCTGGCTTTCACCCAGGAGGCCCGGGTTCGATTCCCGGCATGGGAATCAGTTTCGGGGCCAGGAGCTAGGACTCGACCCCTGCAACCACAAATAGGTGAGTACACACACACACACACACACACACACACACACACACACACACACACACACACACACACACATATACACACACACACATATACACACACACACATACATATACACACACACACACACACACACACATACATACACACACACACACACACACACACACACTCACACACACAGAGACACACACACTCACACACACACTCACACACACACACACACACATTCTAAATATATATATATATATATATATATATATATATATATATATATATATATATATATATATATATATATATATATATATATATATATATATACAATAACACTGTATCCTCTTTCATAGCTTTCAGAGGAGGACGTAAAAAAACAGGTTAGGTTAAGCTGATTAAAAAAAATGGTCAGCCGTGTCAGGTGGAATCACTTTTCAACTTTGTAATCTCGTCCAATCAATCTTAGTTTGGATAATGTGTTCATGATATACGATATATATATATATATATATATATATATATATATATATATATATATATATATATATATATATATATATATATATATATATATATATATATTTATATATACATATATATATATATATATATATATATATATATATATATATATATATATATATATATATATATATATATATATATATATATATATATATATATATATATATATATACATATATATATATATATATATATATATATATATATATATATATATATATATATATATATATATATATATTTATATATATATATATATATATATATATATATATATATATATATATATATATATATATATATATGCAAAACAACCACTGTGAAAGAATAGAGAAATTCCAAGCGCTTTCGTGACTACTCACATTATCAAGGAACTATGAAAGTAAAGCATCAGAGGAAGGTATATAAGGGGTCTAGCCATCACCTCACTATCAGATCCCACAACAGTTAAACACCTGATGCACGACTCATAAGAAAGGTAACACTGCAGCAGGCCCGCCGGCCCAACTTGACAGGTCCTTCACAAAACCCACCAACAAACTATTCTACCCAAGAAATAAGAAATTTTAAAAATTATTATTTGTCCAGTGTATTATTAAGTTCTTCCCAAATTTTATTAATTATAAATGGATCTAATTTATATAAACCAAAGGAAATATTCATATTATTGTCAAAACTGTTTTTTATGAAACAAGATTCAATTATATTCCTGTCGACCAAGGACTTGCTTGATACTACTTTCTCAACTTTTTGAAAATCAATTGGATGGTTAAAATCTCTTACATGAATAAATAGAGCATTGGAATCTTGTCCAGTTCTAATGCTATATTTATGTTGTTTTAATCTTAGTTCGAGATTTTTACCAGTTTGACCGTAATAAACTTTATCGCAAATTTTACAAGGAATCTTATAGACACATCCATCAGCATTTTGGGGGGAATTCTTTATCAAAAGTTTTTTTTACTGTATCAAGATTTTTAAATACAACTTTAATATTAAAAGTCTTAAGAAGAGACGGCATATCAACCAAGTTTTCATGGAAAGGGAGAACCAACATATTTTTAGTTGAATAAGGCTGGTTGTCCCTTTTTGGATTGTAAAAAGTATTTCTAGCAACTTTAAAGATTTATCAATTACATTTCTTGGGTATTTTAAATCATTACCTATTTCATAAATTTTGGATATTTCCTCATCTATGAACTCAGGACTACAAATTCGTAAAGCTCTCAAAAACATTGATGAGAAAACAGACAGTTTGACTCTATCTTGATGCGAGGAATAATAGTGGACATAGGAACAGTTATTTGTAGGTTTTCTGTAAATTTTAAATTTGAATTCATTATTACCCTTAATAATTAAAACATCTAGAAAAGGCAATGAGTTATTTTCTTCAAACTCAACAGTAAAGTTTATAGAATGGGCTAAGTTATTTAATTTTCCAAGGAAATGGTGTATATCTACATTTTTGGGCATAAGACACAAAATATCATCAACATATCTGAACCATTTAGCTCTATTAGGGAGGATTGTGTTAAGCAAACTTATTTCAAAAAATTCCATGTATAGGTTACTAAGAACAGGTGAAAGAGGATTTTCCATTGTCATACCAAATTTCTGAGTGAAAAACTTATCATTAAATACAAATTTTGCATCAACAATGCAAAAAGGGACAACCAGCCTTATTCAACTAAACATATGTTTGTTCTCCCTTACCATGAAAACTTGGTTGATATGCCTTCTCTTCTTAAGACTTTTAATATTAAAGTTGTATTCAAAAATCTTGATACGGTAAAAAAAACTTTTCATAAAGAATTCCCCCCAAAATGCTGATGGATGTGTCTATAAGATTCCTTGTAAAATTTGCGATAAAGTTTATTATGGTCAAACTGGTAAAAACCTCGAACTAAGATTAAAAGAACATAAATATAGCATTAGAACTGGACAAGATTCCAATGCTCTATTTATTCATGTAAGAGATTTTAACCATCCAATTGATATTCAAAAAGTTGAGAAAGTAGTATCAAGCAAGTCCATGGTCGACAGGAATATAATTGAATCTTGTTTCATAAAAAGCAGTTTTGACAATAATATGAATATTTCCTTTGGTTTATATAAATTAGATCCATTTATAATTAATAGAATTTGGGAAGAATTTAATAATACACTGGACAAAATAATTTTTAAATTTTCTTGGGTAGAATAGTTTGTGGGTGAGTTGTGCATAGGACCTATCCAAGTTGGGTCGGCGCGCGTCAGGTGTTTAACCGTTGTGGGATCTGATAGTGAGGTGCTGGCGAGACCCCTTATATAGCTTTCTTGGATGCTTTACTTTCATAGTTCCTTGATAATGTGAGTAGTCACGAAAGCGCTTGGAATTTCTCTATTCTTCCGAGTGGTTGTTTTGCATATATATATATATATATATATATATATATATATATATATATATATATATATATATATATATATATATATATATATATATATATATATATATATATATATATATATATATTTATATTTATGTAGTGCCAACTAGGCAGAAGTTGCAATCTTGGCTTAAATAGCAACGGTCATCTTGCCATATAGGACAAATGAAAATTTGTGTATGCAGTAATTTCGCCAAAATCATTCTGAACCTAACGAAAAAAATATATTTGATTGTGTTTGTTTAGTATTAAATTATTGCAAACGTATTTAAAATATATTTAGTTGGGTTAGGCTAAAATAAATTGTACTTGTTATAATAAGGTTAGGTAAGTTTTCTAAGATTCTTTTGGTGTAAAATTAAAATTTTTTACATTAACATTAATGAAAAAAATATATCTTTAAACGTATAAGAGAAAATTTCAGAAATTACTTAATTTTAAATGAATTCTTTCTAATTGAGCAGTTTTATATATTCGGCACGGCATATATATATATATATATATATATATATATATATATATATATATATATATATATATATATATATATATATATATATATATATATATGCAAAACAACCACCGTGAAAGAGTAGTGAAATTCCAAGCGCTTTCGTGACTACCCTCTCTCAGGACCTATGGAGAGATTTTATCCAACCCCATTGCTTCGGAGGTATCTAGCTCACTCAGTAGCCTCTTCACTTGTTCGTCAGTTGTATGTATTGTGTCTAACACTTGATGGTGTACCCCACCTCTCTGTCTTTCTGGAGTCTCTTCTGTCTCCTCTGTGAACATTTCTTTGAATGTCATGTTGAGTTCCTCACATAATTTGTGGTCGCTTTTTGAGTTTACCAGATTATTGGTCGTTCCTGCAGAGCGGGGTTCAATGATAAGGCTTCGGAGGCTTCTTACTTTATTTGCAATGTTGTGGGGTACACAGGTAGTGTGTTAAGTGCCCATGGCCTGGGAGGGCCATGCCCAGCGATGGAGAGAGCAGTCCTTGTTGACTGAGTGAAGGCCGCTGAGAGTCTGGGAATACTGAACTGGCATAGGTCTATAGGTGGCAGCACGAGCAAGGTGCAAAATATGAATTCAGCTGGCAGACAGCATAGGCTGTCTATGTAGACAGTACAGGCTGTCTACATTTGCTCGGCCACGCACAACCATGGTCGTTCCTGACAATGACTGGCTGTAAAAAAAAATTCGGTCTCTCTCTCGCAGGAACAGGGCACAGAACACATATTAAAAACATATGTACATACATGGACATGGAAAAAAAAAACTTCCTACAGGGAGGGAAGAAAAAAAATGGGTGGGGTGTGCTAAACATCGTGGCCATAGGCAGTGAGCATCGAAGGGCATCACTGCATGCCTTCCCACTCGTTAAAGGTGGCAGCAAAGCATTAGCTAAGATCTATTGACCAATAGCTCTGACGTCCCACATCATAAAAATCTTTGAAAGAGTGCTAAGAAGCAGGATTGCAAATCACCTGGATTCCCAAAATCTGCACAATCCAGGGCAACATGGTTTCAGGGCAGGTCGCTCCTGCCTCTCTCAACTAATGGATTACTTTGATATGGCCTTGGATGCACTGGAAGAAAATCAGAATGCAGATGTAATATACACAGACTTTGCAAAATCATTTGACAAATGCGATCATGGCGTAATAACCCATAAAATACGTGCTAAAGGAATAACTGGGAAAGTGGGGAGATGAATCTTCAACTTCCTAACAAATTGAACACAAAGAGTAGTGGTCAACATAGTTAAATCGGAGGCTGCCATAGTGAAGAGCTCTGTTCCACAAGGCACAGTACTCGCCCCCATCTTATTCCTCATCCTCATATCAGATATAGACAGAGATATACATCACAGCACTGTATCATCCTTTGCGGATGATACTAGGATCTGCATGAGGCTGTCATCTGCTGAGGACGCGGTTAACCTCCAAGAAGATATAAACAAAGTTTTCCAGTGGGCAACAGTAAACAATATGATGTTCAATGAGGACAAATTCCAACTACTCCGTTATGGAAAACTGGAGGAGATAATAACTAGAACAGAGTATACTACAGACTCTGGCCACACAATAGAGCGAAAAAATAATGTAAGGGACCTGGGAGTAGTAATGTCTGAGGATCTCACTTTCAAGGATCACAACAGTGCCACGATCGCACGTGCAAAGAAAATGATAGGATGGATAATGAGAACGTTCAAAACGATAGATGCCAAGCCAATGATGATCATTTTCAAATCACTTGTTCTCTCTAGGCTGGAATACTGCTGCACATTAACATCTCCATTCAAAGCAGGTGAAATAGCAGATCTAGAGAGTGTGCAGAGATCCTTTACTGCACGTATAAGTTCTGTCAAGCACCTTAATTACTGGGAACGCTTAGAAGCACTTGACTTGACTTGGAAAACCCTGGAAGGAATAGTCCCAAATCTGCACACAGAAATCACTCCCTACGAAAGTAAAAGACTGGGCAGGCGATGCAAAATGCCCCCAATAAAAATTAGGGGCGCCATTGGTACACTAAGGGAAAGCACCATAAGTGTCCGGGGCCCAAGACTATTCAACAGCCTCCCATCAAGCAATAGGGGAATTGCCAATAACCCCCTGGCTGCCTTCAAGAGAGAGCTGAACAGATACCTAAAGTCAGTGCCGGAAGAGCCGGGCTGTGGCTCGTACATTGTACTGTGTGCGGCCAGCAGTAACAGCCTAGTTGATCAGGCCCTGGTCCATCGGGAGGCCTGGTCGTGGACCGGGCCACGGGGGCGTTGATCCCCGGAATAACCTCCAGGTAACCTCCAGGTATGTCTGGACAGATACTGCAACACAGGAGACATCGCTGCAGCTGAGCTGTGATGTAACAGGGTAGGGTCTCATCTGGAATGGTGAAGCAGTCATCGTAGGAGTTGCTGCAGGGTTTCACTCAGCCTGGGGCACAACCTGCTGGTGCCCTCGAGTGAGGCATCGTCAATACTCGGCAACTGGGCAGGACTCCTTCTGGCAAGTGACTCAGGAGAACATTTCTCGCCTAATACTGTCGCTGGGGCTATCTCTGCCAGCGAGTGTGGAGTGGGTCATGGCAGAGACGAGTTGTGGCAAAGACGACTCAGCGAAACATCTGGGAGTCGTAGCATCATATACCATACTGCAGTGAGCGAGCTAACAGTCAAAGTGACATCAACTTTGTGCAGGCTGCTCACAGAAGCTATCACACAAGGCTGACACAGAGCCTGCCATCAGGGTCTAATTGCGGCTTGATGAGTGTCATTCTCTCTGCAGTTGGAGTTATAGCAGAGGTTAGTCTAAGCATCCCAAGACTTGCTTCTCTACATATAACTGCACTCTGATGATCTGGAGGTGAAGCGAAACAAATTCCGATGGGAATCATAGCAGGTACGATTCTGCAGGGCATCACAAGCGGCAAACATAAAAAGCTTTCTGTACAAGAGGCTCAGATGCATGGGCTGACTAATATCAGCTGTATAATGCATGGGTAACATTTGGTGAAAAGTAACAGGAGGTGCTACACAGTGGTCTGGGCTCAAGAAAACACAGGACACACAGAAAACTGCACACACCGACTCTGCACATGCAGTACACCATGGCTTACCAGCAAATGATGCTTTTGTGCAAAAAAAAAATCGACACTAAGCTATACAGGAACATGTGAGAACACTGACTGAGAGGAATTAATTAACACATGACATATATCTTCTCTCAATCTTCTCGACAACACAACATATTCATATTGCTCGCTGTGAAACTAACACTGTTGATCAGGCGTGATGTCATGAGGTGACGTTATGGAGGTGACATCATGAGGTGACGTCAGCAGGGCAGCATCGTGGGTGACATCGTGAGGTGACGTCAGTGTAATGGAGCAGCAGGCTACAGCATGTTTCTTGGGATCTGGCTCAACCCATGTGGCTTGCAGATCCATGTGGCTTGATCCACACATGGCTTGATCCATACGTGGCTTGTAGATCCACATGGCATCGTCGACACTCCATGTGGCTTGCTGATCTATGTGGCTTGGTGATCTATGTGGCTTGGTGATCCAAGTAGCTTCAAGTGGCCTCGGACACTCGGATACACAGCTTTGGCAATGAATTCACACGGAAAACAGCAGAAAACACAGCAGAGGGAGTGAGTACATAGTGGTGGAGTGTGGTGGTAGGCAGGTGAGGTGTGAGTGAGGTGAGGAACCCGGCTGCTTCCTCTTCCACATACCAACTTGGAGAAACACCCACACTGGATGCTGAAATCACCACAAACTCACCTCTGACTTGCTGAAATAGCCATGCTGATCTGAACGACAACAGCAGAACCATACGCTGAACACGTGACTTGAACAGCATGTGATGCTGTGGCATGGAGTCACAATTCTCGAAGAAATTCCGCAAATTTAGGCCAAATCCTGCTTGTACCTGTGTCTGGATGCTGAAACAAGTAGACACGACAACAGGATAACTCATTGAGAGACAGATGCTTCTTGTGTGGGTGATGAAGTGAAGACGATTTCATTCCTCTTCCTTCCCTCCTCGGGCAACACAACCACTGTGACCATCACTGACACCAATGTTTACCAGATTATTGGTGGGTCTTGCAGTGCAGGGATTAATGATAAGGCTTTGGAGGCTTCTTACTTTATTTGCAATGTTGTGGGGTACACAGGCAGTGTGTTAAGTGCCCATGGCCCGGGAGGACGATGCCCAGTGAGGGAGAGAGGAGCAGGCCATGTTGACTGAGTGAAGGCTGCTGAGCGAGTGAGAGGCAGGTCTGGGCATACTGAAGTGGTATAGGTCCATAGGCAGCAGCACGAGCAAGGCGCAAAATATGAACTCAGCTGGCAGACAGCATAGGCTGTCTATGCAGACAGTACAGGCTGTCTACACTTATAATCTCTCCTCCTTCCTTCTTTAGCCTGATTACCTGGTTGTTGACTGTTGTTTTCCTCCCGATGTGGCTGTACAACAGCTTCGGGTCAGATTTGGCTTTCTCTGCTATGTCATTGGGCCTCCGTTCTTACCTGTGCATATTCAGTTCTGGCTCTGCAACTTCTCTCCTTGTTCTCCTGTCTCCTTTGCCTTCTATGCTTCTTCCACTCTCTAGTGCACTTGGATTTGGCCTCTTTACACATTTGGGTAAACCAAGAGCTCATCCTGGCTTTCTCATTATTTCTGCTTCACTTGGGTACAAACTTCTCCTCAGCTTCCTTGCATATTCTTGTCACATATCCCATCATCTTGTTTACTGACTTCCCTGCCAGTTCTCTGTCCCACTGAACCCTGTTTAGGAAATTCTTCATGCCTGTGTAGTCCCCTCTCATGTAGTTTGGCTTCACTAGTCCTGCCGTTCCTGCTTCCCTCTCCACTTGCAAGTCTACTATGTATTCAAAGCTCAGAATCACATGGTCACTGGCCTCAAGGGGGCTTTCATATGTGATGTCCTCAATATCTGCACTACCCAAGGTGAATACTAGGTCCAGTCTTGCTGGTTCATCCTCTCCTTTCGATCTGGTAGTGTCCCTTACATGCTGGTACATGAGGTTTTCCAGTACCACCTCCATCATCTCAGCCCTCCGTTTCAAGGCCCCCATGTTGCTCTAGGTTCTTGTGAGGGAAAAGTTCAACAGATAGGAGTATCGAGCAAGTATATAGTAACAATAGTTTGATTGCCGGCTACTTGTTAAGGTAAGGGAAGTCTAGCTCCCGCTATCCCCCCCTTTCTTCATTCTCCCCCCCCCCCTTTCTTCATTCTCCCCCCCCCGAAAGGTGATGTGTGGGGCTCCAATCAAACAGTAATCACTCGACTCACAGCTCCCAGCACTACTGTAAGTGGACTTATTGGTTGAAAGCTTCACTTTTGACCAATAATAAACTTAGTCCTCTCAGCCTTGATATCTTTTAAAGGTTTTAATAATCACCACGTCTTTTAGGTATTGTACTTATCATGAAGAGTGATTTCTTAAGCAGTGGGTAACCTGTCTCTCTTTCCAGCTTGGAATGACAGATTGGGTCACCTGCCAACCAACGAGAAGAATTGAAGGAGACGGACTGACGTCCAGAGACGTCCCATGTTGTATCTACTTACCTGTTATGTACACCGACGCAGGACATAACCCCTCATCATAGCAGTGGTAACGAACCTGCTTTCCTGTCATCTGAATTAATTATTCACGACTATAGACTGTGAAGAACGAGCCGGTGGGTTGTCACCAACACTTGCGACCCCCCCAACATCATCAGCAATGGCTACGATTTCAACAACACACAGTGTCACCAACACCAGACACCCCAGTATCACTATATATATATATATATATATATATATATATATATATATATATATATATATATATATATATATATATATATATAATATATATATATATGCGTTGAGTTCAAATGTCATTTTTTCATTTCAGTTTTCATTTTTCTTTCAAATAGGATATACCTTTCATGTTTCACTGCTTTATGTTTGCTTTAATAAATAATAAAGTGTTTATCTTTGTGAATTATTTCTTTTTCTATTCATTAATTTTCCTGAGGAGGAGCCAGCCTTGGTAATACTGTCTGAAGTTGTTACAGGGCTGAGTAAGCCTTCACAAGTGGCAACCCTGCCAGGATCAACTCTACTGAATCAAGATTCAACTCCATCTTGAATCTGCCATTGGAACTTCAATGCCGCATACCACAGACGGTTACCACCAGCCATGAGTAATCATTCTCTATGGTAGGACTACAGTACAGGTATTTAAAAGATTTGGTGATTGTTATAGTCTCAATTTATTGTAAGTCAAGTCAGGCAGGATATAATTGTTAATTCTGCCACCTTTTTTTTGAGCTTGAAACACCTTGGAGGATTAGACTCTAGGGACCCGAGATTTTCCAGTGACAATTTGTTTCACTGAGCTCTTTATTATATCAAGGGAACTGTCATAGGACACTCTTGATTTATTGGTGAGAAGATTGAATGGTCAAGGGACCCCATTCTACTTACTGTTTGATCGGAGCCGGCATAGAACTCTTTGTTTTCATTAATACATTTGTTTAATTGAAGCAGGGATCGAGCCCTCTGGTTTATTTACAAGTTTGAGCGGAGCAGGAATTGAACCCTCCGTTTTCTTTGATACCTGTTTCATTTTCCCCTGGTAGTTTAAGTTCTTGCAAGTATGGAGGAATACCAGTTTTGGATGAATGCTGGAAGTAAGTTAGGAATAACAGGGAAAAATTTAGAATCTTTCATTAGAGCTAAGATCCAAGAAAGACTTGAAAGAGGGAGAATTGAGAGAGAAGAGAGACAGAAGGGGAAAGACAGGAGGAAAAGGAGAGAGAGAAAATCGAAAGAGAAGAAGAAAAGGAGAGAGAGTGAATCGAAAGAGAAGAGAAAAAGGAGAAAGAGAACCTTGAAAGACAGGAGAAAAACAAGAGAGAGAGAATTGAAAGAGAAAGCCAAGAAAGACAGTTAGAAAGAGAGCGAGAAGACAAAAAAGAGTGTGATAGACTTGATCGTGAGGAAAGAGTTAGAGAACATGAGCTAGGGGAGAGAGAAAAAGATCGCGAGCTTGAAAAAGCTCGCATTGAATTAGAGAATAAAAAGTTAAATTTTACACAACAATTAGAGGAAGGAGTAATTGAACATCATGCAGCTAGTGCACATATTCCAACACCTAAATTACCTCCCTTCACAGAGGGTGAAGACATTACTTCATACATTATCAGGTTTGAAAATACCGCTACCCTCTGTGAATGGCCTGCTGACACCTGGGCTACCAGGTTAGGAATGTTATTTTCTGGTACAGCTTTGAATATCTATGCAACTTTGTCACAGGATATCATATGTAATTATAACCTACTGAAGAAGGCAATCCTTAAAGCATATCAAAAAAACACAAAGATTTCAGGTATGCCACCTTACAGCCTGGCCAAAACTTTCAGCAGTTACAAGTAACACTCTTTCGTTTGTTCGACTTTTGGATAGAGAGTTCAGGAATTGATCACAGTTATGAATCTCTTAGAGACTTCATGGTTGCTGACCAGTTCCTGACAGCTCTTCCTCACCAGATATGAACATTCATTAGAGAAAGTAACCTGATTAAAGCTGAGGAAGTTGCTAAGGCCGCTGACTTGTATGCTGAGGCTCACAATTCCTATAAAGACCTAAAGGGATCGAACCTTAAGGGCAATGGTTCACCTGAACCAAAGATTAAGATGCCAACATGTCATCGGTGTGGTGGTATCGGACATAAACGTCCAGATTGTCCTTCCAAGAAAATAGAGAAAGTTGGTAGATGTTTTGTTGACGGTAATGACCAAGCACCTTTCTGTTCAGGAGCAGTTAATGGTATAAAAGTCTCAGACATATTACGTGACACTGGATGTACGTGCATCGTAATTTCAGATAAGCTGTTCCCTTACTTTAAAACCTCTCGTGTGTCCTCTATTCTTTCAGATTACTTGGGTCGTTAAAATACTTTCCCTACAATACGTTGCTACTTGAAAACTAAATGATTCACCGGTTGGACTAATGCGGTATTAGCCCCAATTACTTGTTCTATAATAGTGGGTAACATTAAAGGTGCCGTTCTTCCTTCAGAGGCGGATCTTTCGTCACCACCCATGGATCTAAGTTTTCCAGCTCCTCTTCCTTGAAAGTTAAATAATCCCCTTAACAATTCCTCACCGGAAGCTGCATTGTCTCGTACTGTTCATTTGGGGGTGGAAACAGATAGTGAGGTAGCAGGATCACCTGTCCACTCGTCAGGTGAAAATAAGGGTATTGCCTCCAGCACTCTCAATGTCTTGTTTAGGGCTCAGACCATAACCCCGGCTTCTCCTACCTTCTCTTCTCCCACCGTAAGTCCTTTTATGACTTTGTCAGTATACAGCACGATTGCCCTTCACTTCGGGATTGTCATAATCAAGCTTTTAACAACAAAGTTATCCATGGGAGATACGTATCTCATAAGTTTGAATATATTAATGGTATCTTATATAAATCTGTATTTAAATCTCATTCTTCAGTGATAGATTATTCCCTCCTTGTTGTTCCTAAACATATATATTAATGTCGTGCCGAATATGTAAAACTGGTCAATTAGCAAGAACTCATTTAAAATTAAGTCCTTTCTGAAATTTTCTCTTATACGTTTAAAGATATATATTTTTCATTAATGTTGCTGTAAAAATTTATAATTTTGCACCAAAAGAATCTTAGAAAACTTGCCTAACCTTATTGTAACAAGAACAATTTATTTTAACCTAACCCAACTAAATATATTTTAGATTTGTTTACAGTAATTTAATACTAAACAAACACAGTTAAATATATTTTTTTTTCGTTAGGCTCAGAATGATTTTGGCGAAATTATTGCATACACAAATTTTCTTTTGTCCTATATGGCAAGATGACCATTGCTATTTAAGCCAAGATCGTAAGTTCTGTCTATTCGGCACGTATATTTTTAAATTATTATAAACGATTAGGCTAAAATAACTTGCGCTTGTTATAATAAGGTTAGGTGAGTTTTCTAAGATTCTTTTGTTGCAAAAATTAAAAATTTTTACATTACATTAATTAAAAAAAAATCTTTTTAAACGTATAAGAGAAAACTTTAGAAAGGACTTAATTTTAAATGACATCTTGCTAATTGGCCAGTTTTACCTATTAGGCACGACATTATATATATATATATATATATATATATATATATATATATATATATATATATATATATATATATATATATATATATATATATATATATATATATATATATATATATAAATTGCAAACTTGGCTTAAATAGCAAGGCTCATCTTGCCATATAAGACAAGTGAAAATTTGTGTATGCAATAATTTCGCCAAAATCATTCTGAACCTAACGAAAAAAATATATTTCACTGTGTTTGTTTAGTATTAAATTACTGTAAACACATCTAAAATATATTTAAGTGGGTTAGGCTAAAATAAATTGCTCTTGTTATATTAAGGTTAGGTAAGTTTTCTAAGATTTTTTTGGTGCAAAATTAAAAAAAATTGCATTAACATTAATGAAAAAAATATATTTTTAAACGTATAAAAGAAAATTTCAGAAAGGACTTAATTTTAAATGAATTCTTGCTAATTGACCAGTTTTACGTAAAATATTCGGCACGACACACACACACACACACACACACACATATATATATATATATATATATATATATATATATATATATATATATATATATATATATATATATATATATATATATATATATATATATATATATATATATATATATATATATATATATATATATATATATATATATATATACATATATATATATATAATTATATATGTATATAATTATATATATATATATATAAAAATATAGGGAGGTACCACCTCTAGAACTGTCATGGGGACCCTCATCCTCAGAGAAAAGAATAAACTTGCTTCAGGGAAAACTCAAGATTCTCCCTGAAGCTGTTTGAGAATTTTCTCCTACCACCCCCTATATTATGTATGTATATTTTATTTAAAGACAAAATACATTGACGAAACATTCACAAAAATATGATACAAAGTAAAACAACATAGGTAACTCAGAGCTACATCTCGAATACTTCGTCCAGCTCCCCTGCGGTGGGCCGCGTGCCCAGAATGCTGCAGGCATTTCCTCTCTGGATCGCAACACTGAGTCTCTGAAAGAGGAAGCTGGTCGCCCTGTGGTCCTTGGTTTCTATGATGAGCTTTTCACCCAGCTCTTTGAGGAACTTTAGAGCACACTTGCCCCATGCTCCAAGGGTCTCCGACCCTATTGGAATGAAGTTATAGCAAGGGGTAAGGTCTTCATATTTTCGGATCTTCTGTGTCTCCCTGTGGCTGGCAGCTCCACCCCCTTCCACTACAGAGTATGGCAAGTAGGTGTCTGCCAATGTGGCAGCACAGGTGTAGTCCCAGGCAATCTGCTTTCCATCCTTCCAGGGTAGCATAGTGGCTCCATCAGGACGCTTTTGACTTCCATCAGACCTCTGTACTTGGGGTTCCCGTTGAGCTGGGCAACGGGCTGTGGCGAGGCTTCTCTTTATTATGTCATTGATCTCCTCATGTCTGGCATACTTCCCTTCTGCTGTGTGACACACGAGACCATGGAGTCCGAATTGATCAGCTGTCGCCCTGCCGCAAATACACCTATGTTCGGTGAGGATGGGGGCGGCTAGGCGAAGAGCAACACCAATCCGAATGGCCTGTGGGTCGAGACGGGTGCCCAGGGAGGAATTGGGAACAGCTAACAGGAAATCTCCTGAGTGTGGTGCCTTCACTGCCAGGAGACGAGCTTTGTTCTTTCCTGAAGCATTGGAGAGCATTGTGTTGGCGATTTTTTCCATGATCGGTTTGTCCCAGTGGGACTGTTTGTGCTGTTTGGGAGGAGCTGGTCTACTGGAGGAGTCTGTAAGGGTGTCCCACCGAATTGCTGCTTCAGTAAACCTGGGGTCTTGAGCTCCTACCAAGTCTCTCAAGCGTTCGGGCACTATCTTCTTGACTAATGCACTGGAAGCCAAACACGAAGACAGAAAAGCAGGTAAAGCAACATGCGTTGCTTTACGCACCCCTATACCTCCCAGTCGCACTGGGAGGGTTGCCTGATCCCATTGCTCATCCTCTAGTGACAGGTTCAGTGCCTTCTTAAAAGTTGATCTCAGGTGTGCGTCATATTCATCGAGTGTTGGGTTGTCAAAAGAGGGTGCACACCTCAAGAAGTAAGTGAGTCTTGGCATAGTAAGACACCTTGTGAGGAGATACAGAGCATCATGGGCATCAAGATCGCTTATTCTCTCCTCCATTCTCATAAGGTCATTCAATTTGTCCCTGAGGACAGTATCGATGGCCTGGTGACCCAGCGGTGCCCCCAAGAGGGTACTGTTGGACGGAGTTGTAGTTGAGATTTCCGGGAGGATTCTTCGCACAGCATTGATTATTTCCTGGTTCGCTGTGATGATTTCACACTTAGAGGGATTGAGGATGAGTCCCAAGCCTTCTCCCTGTGTTTTCACCAGTTGTAGGTCCCCCACGAGGGACTCTTCAGTACCTGCCAGAGTGCCGTCATCCAGGTACCATATATTGAGCTCACTGCGTAGGCTGGAAGTTAGTTCTCTTACTGCCAAGCAGAAGAGAAGTGGAGCAAGTGGGTCACCCTGCTGAACACCCTCTGATGATTGAATTTCGTGTTCTCCAAACAAAAGAATTGAGGGTTTGCTGTAGCCGGCTGAAATGAAGGGAAAGAGACTGGGGAACCGAACCCGAACAGCTGGCAAAACAGCATCTCTCCTCACCATATTAAAGGCATTTCTAAAATCAAGTTTGACTATGGCCTTGTCTTCTGGTAGGTCCCTGATGTAGGCCCTTGCCGCATGAGCTGCAGCTTCACTGCCTTGAGAGACCCCAAAGCCCAGTTGGTGTGGCTGGAGTAAAGTGGCAGCTTCTAGGCGAATGTTTCTCACTGCTGCTTTGGCAACGAGACGGCGAAGAGTGTTTCCAACTGCAATGGGTCTGATTCCCCCATCCCTCTTCTTCAAAGCACATAGTGAGGCTCCAAAAAAGAAAGGTTTAATTTCTTCTGGGATTCGCCCAGCCAGGCAATTGTTGACGAAAGTTGTTAACTCGGTGAGAAGAATTGATGCAGATTCACCGAGTACTGGATTTACCATCTCTTTGAGGTGCTGAGGTCGAATTCCAGTGTAACCTCCTGCAGATCCTGCTGGAAATGACACGATCGCCTTATAGACTTCCGATTCTGGCAAAATTAATTGTTCAGTGATAGGGTCTTCCTCAGGGTTGTCGTTGATGGCTGTGGTGTCCCTGGTTGGGTGCTTGTCTCTTAGTGCTTGGGCCGTGGTCTCATCCTTGGGGGCTACAGTGTCGTCACTTGTAATTATTCTTATTGCTCCCACTGTGTTACCTTCCTCAATTTTTTTGCTAACCTGTGCGCAAATTTTCTCGTTCTCAGTAGGACTTTTCTTGGGTCTGCCTCTTTGATTCCTGCGATGATGGGGAAGAGGGACACAGTTATCCGTTCTTGGGTAGTTGCGCACTGCCTTGATAACTGACGTGGTTAGCAGTTTGCCTCGTCTTTCAGGAACTGCAAGACAGACATTGCCGAACAAGAGAAGGTTGCGCCATGCTTGGATGGTGCCTCGGGCTTCTAAGTTGGTGGAACCTCCATTCACCCGCTTAAGAAGGTCTGTGAATTTCCCTGCTGCATATGGGCGAGCTGCTTTAGGGATGTGGGATAGTGTACTGCTAGCAGTGGATTTGAATGCCAACAGAAGGTCATCGCAAGTGACGAGGTTGCCATTGGAATTGTCATCTGCCTGTGGAGGCTGTGGGCTGCTCTCTGCTGGGGGCATATGTGATCCCGCACACCTATTGTGTGCACGAATACGGCCGTCCCTGTTGCGTGCTCGAAACTCTCCACACACCTGACATGTGCCTCTTCTTTCATTGTTGGGTGCATTGTTTCCCTGGCTTTGTGGCTGGCTGGCTTCATCGTCTGCCATACCTCACACTGTGTGATAAGCCCAAGCTGAAGGGAAAATGGCGCATGGCACATTCCGCATGTGGTTCATGGTGGTGGGGGGGGGGGGAGGAGAGGGGTGTCCAGTCCTTGTGGTGGCCGGTGGAAGATGTGTGCTGTGGCGGAGTAGGGCACTCGCTCCCTCACAGGACAAGTCACTATACACCACGATGCTCAGCGCACATGTTACTATACACCACTATGCTCAGTGCACTGCCCCCACTATCAACGACACACCGCTATACACTTCACATATATATATATATATATATATATATATATATATATATATAAATAGGCAATAAGATCACAGTAAACAGGGGATTTCAGAATATGCAAAACAACCACTGTGAAAGAATAAAGAAATTCCAAGTGCTTTTGCGCTTGGAATTTCTCTATTGTTTTACAGTGGTTGTATTATATATATATATATATATATATATATATATATATATATATATATATATATATATATATATATGCAAACAAGACTTTTAATATCAAAGTTTTATTTAGAAATCGTGATACAGTAAAAAAAAAACTTTTGATAAAGATTTCCCCCAAAATGCTGACGGATGTGTCTATAAGACTCCTCGTAAAATTTGCGATAAAGTTTATTACTGTCAAACTGGTAAAAATCTCGAACTAAGATTAAAACAACATAAATATAGCATTAGAACTGGACAAGATTCCAATGCTCTATTTATTCATGTGAGAGATTTTAACCATCCAATTGATTTTCAAAAAGTTGAGAAAGTTGTATCAAGCAAGTCTATGGTCGACAGGAATATAATTGAATCTTGTTTCATAAAAAGCAGTTTGGACAATTAATAAATTTTAAAGTTTCTAATTCTTGGGTAGAATAGCTTGTTTGTGGGTTGTGTGAAGGACCTGTCTAGTTGGGCCAGTAGGCATATTGCAGTGTTCTCTTTCTTATGCGTCACAGATCAGGTTTTGCTTTGTTGCGGGATGTGATAGTGACACGAGGCTGACACAGCGCCTGCCGACATGGCTAACTGCGGCTTGGCAAGTGTCATTCTCTCGGCAGTTGGAGTTATATCAGAGGTTAGTCTAAGCATCCCCAGACTTGTTTCTCTACATATAACTGCACTCTGAAGGCCTGGAGGTAAAGTGAAACAAATCTTGATGGGAATCGTAGCAGGTATGATTCTGCAGAACATCTATGAGTGACAAAGGGGCTCAAATGCTCGGGGCTGAGTAATATCAGCTGTCAAACATGCTGGTCACACCGGGTGACTAACACAGTGGTGCTACTCAGGGGTCTGGCCGCAGACCACACTGGACGCATGTAAAACTTTACAAACACCCAAGGTACATGTGGTACAACATGGCTTAAACTAGCAAATGATGCTTTTCTGTGCACAAAACTGACACTAAGCTATACATTAACATGTGAGAATGCTGACTGAGAGGAATTAATTAATACACGACATATATCTTCTCGACAATGCTGACAAAATTACTGAAACACTCGATGTGACATCATGTGATGTCAGGCATGATGTCGCGAGGTGATGTCAGCAGCACTGTGATGTCAGCAGACATCTCGAGGTGATGTCAGGCAGACATTGTGACGTCATGAAGTCGGGCAGTAGCATTGGTGATGTCAATGTGATGCGGGCAGCAGACCACAGCATGAGGCCTGGGACATCTGGCAGCTCATGTGGCTTGTAGGTCCACGTGGCTTCGTCCACACCCCACATGGCATTGTGGCCCACATGGTGTCGTGATCTATGTGGCATGCTGATCCACATGGCTTGCTGATCCATGTGGCTTGCTGATTCATGTGGCTTAGTGATCTATGTGGCTTGCTGATCCACGTGGCTTCAAGTGGCCTCGGGCACTTGGATACACAGCTCTGGCAATGAATTCACATGAAAAACAGCAGAAAACACAGCAGAGGGAGTGATGGCATGGTGGTGTATGGTAGGCTGGTAAGGTGTGAGTGTACAGTAGGGCAAGCGTGGGCGAGGCAAGGAAAGGCCACTTCCTCCTCTTTTCCCACAAACATGGAGACACGCACACTGGATGCAGAAGTCACCACAAAACTCACCTCTGGCTTGCTGAAATAGCTGTGCTGAACTGAACAACAACAGCAGAACATACAAGTGATGCTGAACACGTGATTTGAGAAACAGTGTGGGATGCTGTATAGCGTGGGGTCACTGGGACGCCACTTACAATTCCCAAAGAAATTCAGCAAATTTCAGCTAGATCCTGCTTGTACCTGTGTCTGGATGCTGAAACGTGCAGACACGACATCAGGATAACTCATGCTTCTTGTATAGGGTGATAAAGTGAAGATGACTTCATCCCTCTTCCTTCCTCTCTCCTGGCAAACACAACTGCTGTGACCACCGCTTCCCACCATTTATAACGGGTTTGTTTGGTGGCTCTTGCAGAGCAGGGTTCAATGATAAGTGCCTTTGGAGGCTTCTTTACTTTATTTGCAAAGTCGTGGTGGGTACAAAGGTTTGAGTGTTGTGCTCATGGCCTGGTAGGGCCATGCCCATGAGGGAGAGAGCTAGTTGGGCTTGTAGGCTGCTGTGTGACTGAGAGTGTGTGGGCCCAGCGTCCCACTGACTTTGGGCTGGCCTAGAGGGCAGCACCTGAGTGCCGTGAAATATGAACTAAGCTGGAAGACAGCATAGGCTGTCTGTGCAGACAATACAGGCTGTCTACACTATTCATGTGAGAGATTTTAACCATCCAAAAGATTTTCAAAAAGTTGAGAAAGTTGTATGAGGGAAGTCCATGGTCGACAGGAATATAATTGAATCTTGTTTCAGAAAAAGCAGTTTTGACAATAATTTGAATATTTCCTTTCGTTTATATAAATTAGATCCATTTATGATTAATAGAATTTGGGAAGAATTTAATAATTCATTGAACAAATAATAAATTTTAAAGTTCTTAATTCTTGAGTAGAATAGTGAGTTTCGTCGGGTGTGTGAAGGACCTGTCTAGTTGGGCCAGTGGGCCTGCTGCAGTGTTCTCTTTCTTAGGAGTCACACATCAGGTGTTGCTTTGTTGTGGGATGTGATAGTGAGGTGTGGGCTAGACCCTTTATGTGCCTTCCTTTGATGCATTACTTTTGTTGTTCCTTGATAATGTGAGTAGTCACGAAAGCACTTGGAATTTCTCTATTCTTTCACAGTGGTTGTTTTGCATATATATATATATATATATATATATATATATATATATATATATATATATATATATATATATATATATATATATACATAATGAAATATTCCTTTGCATACACTTTCGCTTATTTCTGCGGAGGTCAGTGAAAGTAAATAAATATATAAATTATTAACGTCCATCATCAAAATTCAATCTGCTAGAAAAATACAGGATGGATAATGAGAACCTTCAAAACTAGGGAGGCCAAGCCCATGATGACACTCTTCAGGTCACTTGTTCTATCTAGGCTGGAATATTGCTGCACACTAACAGCACCTTTCAAGGCAGGTGAAATTGCCGACCTAGAAAATGTACAGAGAACTTTCACGGCGCGCATAACGGAGATAAAACACCTCAATTATTGGGAGCGCTTGAGGTTCATAATGAAATATTAAGGGGGATTACCAACAGACCCCTGGCAGTCTTCAAGCTGGCACTGGACAAGCACCTAAAGTCAGTTCCGGATCAGCCTTTGCATACACTTTCGCTTATTTCTGCGGAGGTCAGTGAAAGTAAATAAATATATAAATTATTAACGTCCATCATCAAAATTCACCATTAGAAGTACAAATTAGACCTGAACTTCCCAAATTTGGGAAGGTAAACTTGTCAGTGAATATTCACAGTGTTTTCCAAGGGGTACTGGAGTGAGTTATTATAATCTACTGTTTTTTTTTTAACATAAACATTTGCATTAATTCGTTTTAGTGTGTGCTGTATTTTATAGACATATGTAACTCTCACAAATCCTGAAACATCCTTTGTTTTATAAAAGGTATGCAAATATGCAAGCGGATATGACAGCATCATGTTATAGCAAAAACTATCAGTAATCCTTGTAGAAGGTTTGATGTGAAGAACTCATGCTGCACAGGATGATCATAAAATTCTTCCACTAACTCAGTTTTAATCATACTTGAACCAGTCATACTCACTTATGTCCAATACGGTCATAAAAAGCTTTCACCGTTTCCCACAGCGCACCTATGAGGGCAGGGAATCTCTGCTATTCTCTGAAAAGAATTATCTTAGAGTAGTTCTGTGAAAATCACTTCTTAGATTTGAAGGCACAGCCTTCACTATGAATTTCCCAGAAACTAACATGTGCAAAAATTTCTTGTAATAATTAAATACTCGCATTTCATGCTTAAATTAGCATCTTAATTAAAAAAAAATGTGCATGCTTTCTTACTAGTATGAAAATATTTATGCTTATAAACCAAACTGTTAATGTCAGAGACTGCATTCTTTTAAACTAACTTAATTAAATTGACCATCCAATAGTTATAAGTTAATTCCAAGGCTGCCAGAAATGCTCTGCTTAACCAGCGGTCTTCTGTAAAGTATGCCAATACTGACAACTGATCTTATACCAAATTTATACTCTTCTGTTTAGAAATAATGGGGTAAGCGGGTGATAGCACAAAACGTCATGAGGTTCACGATAATAACACAAGGCGTCAAAGTGGACATTATGATAAACAGGGAACGTCAAGAGGTACACGATATCACAAAGCGTCAAGCGGTACGACTGACAGAAGTTTGGGAATCATTGTCTTAGAAATAGATGGTACTTGTGGGTAGTAACATACCTTAGAGAGCGTTGGACCTTGGGAATGGTAGTATATCGTCGTGATAGTTTGGCCTTGGAGTGATAGTACATATATCCTAGACCTAGAGAGAGAGCTGGGTCTTTAGGTCGAAAGTACATTTTAGAGAGAAAAAGAGCTAAACTTTGAAGGAGGTAGTAGTCCCTAGAGAGAACGGCAGAAAACTATAGTGAGAGCTGAACAGAGGGGCGGTAGCATAACAAAGGTTGAGCTACATATTGAGGATGGTGGAGAAAGAGAGAGAGAGGGAGAGAGAAAGAGAGAGAGAGAGAGAGAGAGAGAGAGAGAGAGAGAGAGAGAGAGAGAGAGAGAGAGAGAGAGAGAGAGAAAGGGAGAGCTTAACAGAGTAGAGAAAAGAGCAAGACGTCTCTTCTCTCGCCTGGACCTATCATAGATAGATCTGTCATTTCAGCAGAGCTTTCAACACAGGAGGGATGTGGGTGGCCTTAGTGTTATTTACAAGGCCAATATTGTCAAAGTACCACACTTGGCTCCACTTCGAGGACAGCGAGAAGCAAGCTTTTATACCACAAGACGGGCAGAAAGCAGCAACTTCACTCTGGCTGTACCCTTCTCCAGAACATCACTTCATAAGAACATAAGACAGGAGGAACACTGCAGCAGGCCTGTTGTCCCATATTAGGCAGGTCTTTCACAATCCATCCCACTAACAAAATATTTGCCCAACCCAAATTTCAATTCTGCTTTGATAATTTTAATTACTCACGTACAAGTGCCACTCATATCCAACCTCTCTCACCCATAAATTTATCCAACCTAAATTTGAAACTATCTAAGGTTTTAGCTTCGATAACCGTACTAGGTAGACCGTTCAACTCACCAATTACCCTAGTACCAAACCAGTACTTTCCTATATCCTTTCGAAATCTAAACTTGTCTAATTTGAATCCATTACTGAGGGTTCCCTCTTAGAGAAATATCCTCAAGACCTTATTTACATCCCCTTCATCTGAGATCATATATACCCAGGATGACTCAAGTATGGAACACATTCGTACAGCATTATGATGTCAACGAGATAAAGTCAGTTGATCAAATGAAAATGCTGGCCCACAGATGGGTCCTGCTTCATCTTGTTCCCTACTTGCATGTTTCATAACAATAAAAAGGCTTTCAAATGAGCTGATGTAGGCAACAACTCTTAGCTTGCCAATAAAGTTAGGAATCCTTAACTTGTAAATAGCTTGTCAATAAAGTTAGGGATCCTTAACCTAACCTTGTTAAACCTTGTGTAAAAAAAAAAAGAGAGAAAGAGAGATTTCAGCAGACCCTTCAACACTGGAGGGATGTGGGTGGCCTTACTGTTATGTACAAGCCAACAATATCAAGGTAAACACACCTGGCTTCGCTCCGAGCAGACAGCTTCTACACAACAAGACGGGCAGAAAACAGCAACTACACTCTGGCTGTATCCTTCTCAAGAACATCTCACATCATCTGAGATCATTTATTCCCAGGATGACTTGAGTCTGGAACATGTTCACTCAGCATAATGACATTGGTGAAAGAAAGTCAGTTGACTAAATGAAATCACTGTCCCACAGATGGCTCTAATTCCATCCTATCCTTTATTTGTATGTCTCAAAGTAAAAAAAAAAAAAAAAAAAAAAAAATAAAATGAACTGAGGCAGGTAATAGCTCTTAGCTTGTAAATAAAGTTAGGAGCTCACAACCTAACACTGTAAAACCCTTGTGTCAATAACGAGAGAAAGAGAGAGAGAGAGAAGGCAGGGTCTAAGAGGATTGTAATATACTTTAAAGAGAGCAGGATACGTACATCACCTGAGGTAAGATAACACTTCGTTGCCTTTAAATTCAATATTGTCAAAAAAATTATTCATACAATGGTGACGCATTATTCACATTTATCCTAGAATAACCCAACGGCGACAGAGAGTGATTTATTTCCGCTAAGGTTCTCTAAATGGAGGAAAAATTCTGTTTTCTCTGCGACAAGAATTTTCAACACCTTGGAGACTTTATCACAATAGCTGCAGAGATTCTTTATTGTACACTGGAGCCATTGAGAAGAGATGACACAAATGGATAAAGAACTGAGTACTTTGATGCCGAGTTTGCAAGTTCGAATCCTGCTGTGGACAGAGAGTTAATGTTTGAAAATAATTTCACCTGTTTGCGAATTGCTAAGCATTTCAAAATCTCTTTGGTTGTTCACTGCATGTGTCAGGATTTGATGAAATAACTTCTCTTTATGATGTCGCTGACCTCCTCATGTCTATCATACTTCCCTTCTGATGTATGACACACGAGACCGTGAAGTCCGAATTGATCAGGCGACGCCCTGCCGCAAATACACCTATATTCAGTGAGTATTCGGTGAGTATGAGGGCAGCTAGGCGAAGAGCAACACCCATCCGAATGGCCTGTGGGTCGAGTCGAGTGCCCGGGAAGAATTGGGAACAGCTGAAAGGAAATCTCCTGAATGTAGTGCCTTCACCATTAGGAGACGAGCTATGTTCTTTCCTGAAACATTGGTAAGCATTGTGTTGGCAATTTTTTCCATTATTGGTTTGTCCCAGTGGAACTGTTTGTGCTATTTGGGAGGAACTGGTCTGCTTGAGGGGTCTATATGGGCGTCCCACCTCATGACTGCTTCATTGAAACTGGGATCCTGAGCTCCTACTGCACCTCTCAAGCGTTCGGGGACAATCTCCTTCACTAGTCCACCGGAAGCCAAACACGAGGACAGAAATGTAGGTAAGCTACCATGAGGAGGTCAACGACATCATAAAAAGAAGTCTCGCCACAACTCGTTGCCCAGGTGAACGGAAACCCCCAAGTACAGAGGTCTGACAGATGTCAAAAGCATCCTGATGGAGTCACTATGCTACCATGGAAGGATGGTTAGCAGATTGCCCGGGACAACACCTGTGCCGCCACTTTAGAGGACACCTACTTGCCATACTCTGAAGCTGAAGGGGGTGGAGCTGCCAACCACCTGGTTACCTGGAGGTTACCTGGAGGTTACCTGGAGGTTATTCCGGGGATCAACGCCCCCGCGGCCCGGTCCATGACCAGGCCTCCCGATGGATCAGGGCTTGATCAACTAGGCTGTTACTGCTGGCCGCACGCAGTCCGACGTACGAGCCACAGCCCGGCTCATCCGGCACTGACTTTAGGTATCTGTCCAGCTCTCTCTTGAAGGCAGCCAGGGGTTTATTGGCAATTCCCCTAATGCTTGATGGGAGGCTGTTGAACAGTTTTGGGCCCCGGACACTTATGATGTTTTCTCTTAGTGTACCAATGGCGCCCCTACTTTTTATTGGCGGAATTTTGCATCGCCTGCCCAGTCTTTTACTTTCGTAGGGAGTGATTTCTGTGTGCAGATTTGGGACCATTCCTTCCAAGATTTTCCAAGTGTAGATTATGATATATCTCTCCCTCCTGCGTTCCAACGAGTACAAGTCAAGTGCTTCCAAGCGTTCCCAGTAGTTAAGGTGCTTGACAGAACTTATACGTGCAGTAAAGGATCTCTGTACACTCTCTAGATCTGCGATTTCACCTGCTTTGTATGGAGATGTTAATGTACAGCAGTATTCCAGCCTAGAGAGAACGAGTGATTTGAAAAGGATCATCATGGGCTTGGCATCTCTCGTTTTGAAAGTTCTCATTATCCATCCTATCATTTTCTTTGCACGTGCGATCGTGGCACTGTTGTGATCCTTGAAAGTGAGATCCTCAGACATTACTACTCCCAGGTCCCTTACATTATTTTTCCGCTCTATTGTATGGCCGGAGTCAGTAGTATACTCTGTTCTAGTTATTATCTCCTCCAGTTTTCCATAACGGAGTAGTTGGAATTTGTCCTCATTGAACATCATATTGTTTACCGTTGCCCACTGGAAAACTTTGTTTATATCTTCTTGGAGGTTAACCGCGTCCTCAGCAGATGACAGCCTCATGCAGATCCTAGTATCATCCGCAAAGGATGATACACAGGGAGACATATATACAGACACACATACATGTATACATATGATGAAAACAAAGTTAGAAAAGCAATAAACAATGTAAGTCTAATATCGCCCATTGTTATACATCGAAAGCTTATTTCTTATCGTATATAGTGACGTCACTAAATTCAGTTCCATGGTCTTAGATTGACTGGACAACAGAGCAAATTCATGTCTGCGGTGTGGCTTGCCGACTCACAGTGTTGGAGTAAGGAGTGGTAAGAGTAGTATCACTGGTGGTAGTGGCAGTGATGAAGTGGTGGCAGCAGCAGCAAAAATGGTAGTGGCAAAATTGGCGGCGATGTTAGTAGTTGATGTGATTGTGGTTGTAGTGCTGAGGACAGTGGTAGTTTAAGGGGTGGTGTTGTACGTAGATGCTATGGTGGAGGTAGTAGTTGCTATGGAGAGTGCCATAGTGGTATTTATTGTTGCGGCAGCCAGTCTGAAGTTTCAGGCTTCCTGATAAGGGATCTTTGCTGGCCCAAGCTGCGGTGAAGGCTCATCTCACCTCCCCTCCCCTTCCTTCACCTTCCCTCCCTCCCTTCCCATCCCCCCAAAAAAACATAGGGTTGGACTGTTGTTCTTGCTGACCACAAGTGGTCAGTGGTCAGCCCCTCTCGCTGTGGGACGCAGAGTGGAATGGCTTCCCTTGGATAAACATCTCTCCCAGCTGCCTTTTAGGCAGGGATCTTCTAGTCCTGAGGATTTTAACACTTGTTGGCAAATCAATGATGGGGAGAATGAGAGGTTATGGGGAGGATGAGAGGTGATGGGGAGATTGTGTTGAGGAAGTAAGGTGGTGTTAGTGGAGGTGTGGAAGGGGTGTGGGTTATCTTTAGTTTACGTGGAAAGTGTTTCTGTAAATAATTTAGAAAAACGAGATGATAAATGAGACACTTGTGAAATATTGCGTAGCTTTATTTTGGAAACGTTTCGCCAGACAGTCCCTGCTTCAGTCCAAAGCAGGAAAGGTGGAAGATGAGTTTGAGGTAATTAGCCCCTCAACCTGCAGTCGGTGTGTTTAGTCCAAAAGTGGTAGGCAGAGTCACCGGTGAAAAAGTCAGCTAGCAGAAGTACCTGGTTACCTGGATACCTAGAGGTTATTCCGGGGATCAACGCCCCCGCGGCCCGGTCCATGACCAGGCCTCCCGATGGATCAGGGCCTGATCAACTAGGCTGTTACTGCTGGCCGCACGCAGTCCAACGTACGAGCCACAGCCCGGCAAATCCGGCACTGCCTTTAGGTATCTGTCCAGCTCTCTCTTGAAGGCAGCCAGGGGTTTATTGGCAATTCCCCTAATGCTTGATGGGAGGCTGTTGAACAGTCTTAGGCCCCGGACACTTATGGTGTTTTCCCTTAGTGTACCAATGGCGCCCCTACTTTTTATTGGGGGCATTTTGCATCGCCTGCCCAGTCTTTTACTTTCGTAGGGAGTGATTTCTGTGTGCAGATTCGGGACCATTCCTTCCAGGATTTTCCAAGTGTAAATTATGATATATCTCTCCCTCCTGCATTCCAACGAGTACAAGTCAAGTGCTTCCAAGCGTTCCCAGTAGTTAAGGTGCTTGACAGAACTTATACGCGCAGTAAAGGATCTCTGTACACTCTCTAGATCTGCGATTTCACCTGCTTTGAATGGAGATGTTAATGTGCAGCAGTATTCCAGCCTAGAGAGAACAAGTGATTTCAAAAGGATTATCATTGGCTTGGCATCTCTCGTTTTGAACGTTCTCATTATCCATCCTATCATTTTCTTTGCACGTGCGATCGTGGCACTGTTGTGATCCTTGATCATGCCTATAAGAAAAAATTTTCTTCGGATTTTTAACCCCAGAGGGTTAACCATCGAGGATAACCCAAGAAAGGCAGGGCATCATCGAGGGACTGTGTGTCTTATTTCCAGGATGCAACCCACACCAGTTGATAAACACCCAAGTACCTACTTGCTAGGTGAACAGGACAACAAGTGTAAGGAAATGCGTCGAAATGTTTTCACCCCTGCTGGGAATCGAGCCCGAGCCCTCAGCGTGTGAAGCGAGAGCTTTGCCAGCCAGGCCACGGGGCCCCGAGCATATACTGTACTTTAATCAAAACTGTTGGACTGAACACAACGACTCCAGGCTCAGGGACTGATTACTTCAAGCTCCTCATATGCCAACGTTCTTCTCTGTATTAGACTGAAGAAGGCACTGGCTGACAAAACGTTCCCAAATGATGCACAAGTGTCTCATTTATCACAGTGTTTCTGGGTCAATGCTCCTTGTAGTCCAGTCTCAGACATAATCTCCCGGCGGATAACCTCTCAACCAGGCTGTTGGTGCTGGCTGCACGCAGTCAAACATATGCACCACAGATCGGCTGATCAGAAGCTGATATGAGAAACCCATAAAGTTTCCTCTTCAAGACAGCCATGAGTCTGCTGGTAATATCTCATTTGTTTTAAAAGAGGGTGTTGAAAAGTCTTGGTCCCTTTCACTTATTGGGTAGTGGTAGGATTTTTTTTTAATTAACATGGTTAGATACACGGATACCTTTTACAAAACTTAAATACTCACTGCAGGTAGTGGAGTTCATTACACAGTACTGTACTTTTCTAAACATTTTTCTCTGGATGGGACCCACAAAAGTCACCTAACACACAAATACCTATTTATTTTTTACTGGTAGGTAGGCAGGGGCAGCTGGAGGGTAAGGAAACTTGTCTATTTGTGTCTTCGTGTCAGAAAATCGAACCCAGGAATTGTGCAAGTGAGAGTCGCATGGTGTCACTAGTGAACTACGTGACACCTGTGGTAACAAGGTGCTGCAGAGGTGGGGAACGAGGTGGAGGGGAGAAGAGGAGGTGGTGAAGAAGTGGTGAGGGGTGAAGGGGAGGTGGTGAAGAAGTGGTGAGGGGTGAAGGGGAGGTGGTGAAGAAGTGTTGGGGGTGAAGGGGAGGTGGTGAAGAAGTAGTGAGGGGTGAAGGGGAGGTGGTGAAGAAGTGTGAGGGGTGAAGGGGAGGTGGTGAAGAAGTGGTGAGGGGTGAAGGGGAGGTGGTGAAGAAATGTTGGGGGTGAAAAGGAGGTGGTGAAGAAGTAGTGAGGGGTGAAGGGGAGGTGGTGAAGAAGTGGTGAGGGGTGAAGGGGAGGTGGTGAAGAAGTGGTGAGGGGTGAAGGGGAGGTGGTGAAGAAGTGGTGGGAGGCGAAGGGGAGGTGGTGAAGAAGTAGTGAGGGGTGAAGGGGAGGAGGTGAAGAAGTGGTGAGGGGTGAAGGGGAGGTGGTGAAGAAGTGATGGGGGGTGAAGGGGAGGTGGTGAAGAAGTAGAGAGGGTGAAGGGGAGGTGGTGAAGAAGTGGTGAGGGGTGAAGGGGAGGTTGTGAAGAAGTGGTGAGGGGTGAAGGGGAGGTGGTGAAGAAGTAGTGAGGGGTGAAGGGGAGGTGGTGAAGAAGTTTTGTGGGGTGAAGGGGAGGTGGTGAAGAAGTGTAAGGGGTGAAGGGGAGGTGGAGAAGAAGTGGGGGGGGGTGAAGGGGACGTGGTGAAGAAGTAATGAGGGGTGAAGGGGAGGTGGTGAAGAACTAGTGAGGGGTGAAGGGGAGGTGGTGATGAAGTGTAAGGGGTGAAGGGGAGGTGGAGAAGAAGTGGTGGGGGGTGAAGGGGAGGTGGTGAAGAAGTAATGAGGGGTGAAGGGGAGGTGGTGAAGAAGTGGTGAGGGGTGAAGGGGAGATGGTAAAGAAGTGGTGAGGGGTGAAGGGGAGATGGTGAAGAAGTGGTGAGGGGTGAAGGGGAGGTGGTGAAGAAGTAGTGAGGGGTGAAGGGGAGGTGTTGCAGAAGTGGTGAGGGGTGAAGGGGAGGTGGTGAAGAAGTAGTGAGAGGTGAAGGGGAGGTGATGAAGTAGTGAGGGGTGAAGGGGAGGTGGTGAAGAAGTGGTAAAGGGTGAAGGGGAGGTGGTGAAGAAATAGTGAGGGGTGAAGGGGCGGTGATGAAGAAATAGTGAGGGGTGAAGGGGAGGTGGTGAAGAAGTAGTGAGGGGTGAAGGGGAGGTGGTGAAGAAGTAGTGAGGGGTGAAGGGGAGGTGATGAAGTAGTGAGGGGTGAAGGGGCGGTGATGAAGAAATAGTGAGGGGTGAAGGGGAGGTGTTGCAGAAAAGGTGAGGGGTGAAGGGGAGGTGGAGAAGAAGTAGTGAGGGGTGAAGGGGAGGTGATGAAGTAGTGAGGGGTGAAGGAGAGGTGGTGAAGAAGTGGTAAAGGGTGAAGGGGAGGTGGTGAAGAAATAGTGAGGGGTGAAGGGGTGGTGACGAAGAAATAGTGAGGGGTGAAGGGGAGATGGTGAAGAAGTAGTGAGGGGTAAAGGGGAGGTGATGAAGTAGTGAGGGGTGAAGGGGAGGTGGTGAAGAAGTAGTGAGGGGTGAAGGGGAGGTGTTGCAGAAGTGGTGAGGGGTGAAGGGGAGGTGATGAAGTAGTGAGGGGTGAAGGGGAGGTGGTGAAGAAGTGGTAAAGGGTGAAGGGGAGGTGGTGAAGAAGTAGTGAGGGGTGAAGGGGAGGTGATGAAGTAGTGAGGGGTGAAGGGGAGGCGGTGAAAAAGTAGTGAGGGGTGAAGGGAAGGTGATGAAGTAGTGAGGGATGAAGTAGTGAGGGGTGAAGTGGAGGTGGTGAAGAAGTGGTAAAGGGTGAAGGGGAGGTGGTGAAGAAGTAGTGAGGGGTGAAGGGGAGGTGGTGAAGAAGTGGTAAGGGGTGAAGGGGAGGTGGTGAAGAAGTAGTGAGGGGTGAAGGGGAGGTGGTGAAGAAGTGGTAAAGGGTGAAGGGGAGGTGGTGAAGAAGTAGTGAGGGGTGAAGGGGAGGTGGTGAAGAAGTGGTAAGGGGTGAAGGGGAGGTGGTGCCGATTGTAGATTTAAGATATTGCTACAGCGCTTTATGACTTTTATGGGCTTAGCGCTTAGTTATGATTATAATAATAATAATTTAGATTTTGCTGCCGAAGCGGCTGGCTAGTTTGTCGTGCATCTCAGATCCATCTGACGGACGGTTGCGCAAGAACAAATGGATTAACAGAGAACTCGGAATTAGGCGGCCTCAAAAGGGTTAAATGGAGAACATCTGGATTTATATCTACAGTTTGTTTTATCTGTTGTAAGTGACACAACCATGATAGACGACAACAGTGACTCAACCATTATGGACGACAACAGTGACACAACCATGATTGACGACAACAGTGACACAACCATGATTGACGACAACAGTGACACAGCCATGATGGACGACAACAGTGACACAACCATGATGGACGACAACAGTGACACAACCATGATGGAGGACAACAGTGACACAACCATGATGGAGGACAACAGCGACACAACCATGATGGGGGACAACAGTGACACAACCATGATTGACGACAACAGTGACACAACCATGATTGACGACAACAGTGACACAGCCATGATGGACGACAACAGTGACACAACCATGATGGACGACAACAGTGACACAACCATGATGGAGGACAACAGTGACACAACCATGATGGAGGACAACAGCGACACAACCATGATGGGGGACAACAGTGACACAACCATGATGGACGACAACAGTGACACAACCATTATGGACGACAACAGTGACACAACCATGATGGACGACAACAGTGACACAACCATGATGGAGGACAACAGTGACACAACCATGATGGAGGACAACAGTGACACAACCATGATGGAGGACAACAGCGACACAACCATGATGGACGACAACAGTGACACAACCATGATGGACGACAACAGTGACACAACCATGATGGACGACAACAGTGACACAACCATGATTGACGACAACAGTGACACAACCATGATGGACGACAACAGTGACACAACCATGATGGACGACAACAGTGACACTACCATTATGGACGACAACAGTGACACAACCATTATGGACGACAACAGTGACACAACCATGATAGACGACAACAGTGACTCTACCATGATGGACGACAACAGTGACGCAACTATGATGGAGGATAACAATGATGCAACCATGATGGACGACAACAGTGACACAACCATGATGGAGGACAACAGTGACACAACCATGATGGAGGACAACAGTGACACAACCATGATGGAGGATAACAATGATGCAACCATGATGGACGACAACAGTGACACAACCATCATGGACGACAACAGTGACACAACCATGATGGAGGACAACAGCGACACAACCATCATGGACGACAACAGTGACACAACCATGATGGAGGACAACAGCGACACAACCATCATGGACGACAACAGTGACACATTCATGATGGAGGACAACAGTGACACAACCATGATGGAGGACAACAGTGACACAACCATGATGGAGGACAACAGTGACGCAACTATGATGGAGGACAACAGTGACACAACCATGATGGAGGACAACAGTGACACAACTATGATGGAGGATAACAATGATGCAACCATGATGGAGGACAACAGTGACACAACCATGATGGACGACAACAATAACACAACCATGATGGAGGACAACAGTGACACAACCATGATGGACGACAACAATAACACAACCATGATGGAGGACAACAGTGATGCAACCATGATGGGCGACAACAGTAACACAACCATGATGGAGGACAACAGTAACACAACCATGATGGAGGACAACAGTGACACAACTATGATGGAGGATAACAATGATGCAACCATGATGGAGGACAACAGTGACACAACCATGATGGACGACAACAATAACACAACCATGATGGAGGACAACAGTGATGCAACCATGATGGGCGACAACAGTAACACAACCATGATGGAGGACAACAGTGATGCAACCATGATGGAGGACAACAGTGACACAACCATGATGGAGGACAACAGTGACGCAACTATGATGGAGGACAACAGTGACACAACCATGATGGAGGACAACAATAACACAACCATGATGGAGGACAACAGTGATGCAACCATGATGGGCGACAACAGTAACACAACCATGATGGACGACAACAGTGACACAACCATGATGGAAGACAACAGTGACAAAACCATGATGGAGGACAACAGTAACACAACCATGATGGACGACAACAGTGACACAACCATGATGGAAGACAACAGTGACAAAACCATGATGGAGGACAACAGTGACACAACCATGATGGAGGACAACAGTGATGCAACCATGATGGGCGACAACAGTAACACAACCATGATGGACGACAACAGTGACACAACCATGATGGAAGACAACAGTGACAAAACCATGATGGAGGACAACAGTGACACAACCATGATAGAGGACAACAGTGACGCAACCATGATGGAGGACAACAGTGACACAACCATGATGGAGGACAACAGTGACACAACCATGATAGAGGACAACAGTGACACAACCATGATGGACAACAACAGTGACACAACCATAATGGAGGACAACAGTGACACAACCATGATGGAGGAAAACAGTGATGCAACCATGATGGAGGACAACAGTGACACAATTATGATGGACGACAACAGTGACACAACCATGATGGAGGACAACAGTGACGCAACCGTGATGGAGGACAACAGTGGCACAACCATGATGGAGGACAACAGTGACACAACCATGATGGAGGACAACAGTGACACAACCATTGTGGACGATAACAGTGACACAACCATGATGGAGGACAACAGTGACACAACCATCATGGACGACAACAGTGACACATCCATGATGGAGGACAACAGTGACACAACCATGATGGACGACAACAGTGACACAACCATCATGGAGGACAACAGTGACACAACTTTCATGAACAACAACAGTGAGACAAGCATGATGGACAATAACAGTGATACAGCCATGATGGACAATAACAGTGACACAGCCATGATGGACAATAACAGTGACACAGACATGATGGACAATAACAGTGACACAACCATGATTGACGACAACAGTGACACAACCATTATGGACAACAACAGTGACACAACCTTGATGGACGACAACAGTGACACAACCATTATGGACGACAACAGTGAAACAACCATTATGGACGACAACAGTGACACAAACATGATGGAGGACAACAGTGACACAACCATGATTGACGACAACAGTGACACAACCATGATTGACGACAACAGTGACTCAACCATGATGGACGACAACAGTGACACAACCATGATGGACGACAACAGTGACACAACCATGATTGACGACAACAGTGACACAACCATTATGGACTACAACAGTGACACAACCATGATGGACGACAACAGTGACACAACCATTATGGACGACAACAGTGAAACAACCATTATGGACGACAACAGTGACACAACCCTGATGGAGGACAACAGTGACACAACCATGATTGACGACAACAGTGACACAACCATGATTGACGACAACAGTGACACAACCATGATGGACGACAACAGTGACACAACCATGATGGACGACAACAGTGACACAACCATTATGGACGACAACAGTGACACAACCATTATGGACGACAACAGTGACACAACCATGATGGACGACAACAGTGACACATCCATGATGGAGGACAACAGTGACACAACGATGATGGACGACAACAGTGCCACAACCATGATGGAGGACAACAGCGACACAACCATGATGGACGACAACAGTGACACAACCATGATGGACGACAACAGTGACACAACCATTATGGACGACAACAGTGATGCAACCATGATGGACGACAACAGTGACACAACCATGATGGGCGACAACAGTGGCACTACCATGATGGAGGACAACAGCGACACAACCATGATGGACGACAACAGTGACACAACCATGATGGAGAACAACAGCGACACAACCATCATGGACGACAACAGTGACACATTCATGATGGAGGACAACAGTGACACAACCATGATGGACGACAACAGTGACACAACTATGATGGAGGACAACAGTGACACAACCATGATGGAGGACAACAGTGACGCAACCATGATGGAGGACAACCGTGACACAACCAGGATGGAGGACAACAGTGACGCAACCATGATGGAGGACAACAGTGACACAACCATGATGGAGGACAACAGTGACACAACCATGATGGAGGACAACAGTGACACAACCATGATAGAGGACGACAGTGACGCAAGCATGATGGAGGACAACAGTGACACAACCATGATAGACGACAACAGTGACACAACCATGATGGAGGACAACAGTGACGCAACCATGATGGAGGACAACAGTGGCACAACCATGATGGAGGACAACAGTGACACATCCATGATGGAGGACAACAGTGACACAACCATGATGGAGGACAACAGTGACACATCCATCATGGAGGACAACAGTGACACAACTTTCATGAACAACAACTGCGAGACAGGCATGATAGACAATAACAGTGATATAGCCATGATGGACAATAACAGTGACACAGCCATGATGGACAATAACAGTGACACAGCCATGATGGACAATAACAGTGACACAGCCATGATGGACAATAACAGTGACACAGCCATGATGGACAATAACAGTGACACATCCATGATGGACAATAACAGTGACACAGCCATGATGGACAATAACAGTGACACAGCCATGATGGACAATAACAGTGACACAACCATGATGAACAATAACAGTGACACATCCATGATGGACAATAACAGTGACACAACCTTGATGGACAATAACAGTGACACAACCATGATGAACAATAACAGTGACACATCCATGATGGACAATAACAGTGACACATCCATGATGGACAATAACAGTGACACATCCATGATGGACAATAACAGTGACACATCCATGATGGACAATAACAGTGACACAACCTTGATGGTAAGTAAACATACCATTCCACTACCTTAGCGATGTATCACAGAGAATATAGCTTGTCCCTAACCAACTAGGTCTGTGTATACTGACCTCCCAATCAATGGAAATGATTAGAAACCAGTGTAGCGTGTGAATCCAATTCTCGATAGTGGAATATTTGGAACGAGACTAAAACCAACAGTTATTATTCACTGTTAACAGAGAGCGAACGGTTCTCTTAGTTAACAGCCATCAAAGGAAACTCATTGGATATTGTTCTTTCCTAGACTTTTCTAATAATGTCCAAGATCTTTGTGGCGAGTTTAAGTCTGTGGTGAAACCAATGTGGTTACTGTGAGTGTGGTCAGTGTGAGTGTGGTCAGTGTGAGTGTGGTCAGTGTGAGTGTGGTCAGTGTGAGTGTGGTCAGTGTGAGTGTGGTCAGTGTGAGTGTGGTCAGTGTGAGTGTGGTCAGGTGAGTATGGTCAGTGTGAGTGTGGTCAGTGTGAGTGTGGTCAATGTGAGTGTTGTTAGTGTGAGTGTGGTCAGTGTGAGTGTGGTCAGTGTGAGCATGATCAGTGTGAGTGTGGTCAGTGTGAGTGTGGTCAGTGTGAGTGTTGTCAGTGTCAATGTGGTCAGTGTGAGTGTGGTCATTGTGAGTGTGGTCAGTGTAAGTGTGGTCAGTGTGAGTGTGGTCAGTGTGAGTGTGGTCAGTGTGAGTGTTGTCAGTGTGAGTGTGGTCAGGTGAGCATGGTCTGTGTGAGTGTGGTCAGTGTGAGTGTGGTCAGTGTGAGTGTTGTTAGTGTGAGTGTGGTCAGTGTGAGTGTGGTCAGTGTGAGCATGATCAGTGTGAGTGTGATCAGTCAGTGTGAGTGTTGTCAGTGTCAATGTGGTCAGTGTGAGTGTGGTCATTGTGAGTGTGGTCAGTGTAAGTGTGGTCAGTGTGAGTGTGGTCAGTGTGAGTGTTGTCAGTGTCAATGTGGTCAGTGTGAGTGTGGTCATTGTGAGTGTGGTCAGTGTAAGTGTGGTCAGTGTGAGTGTGGTCAGTGTGAGTGTGGTCAGTGTGAGTGTGGTCAGTGTGAGTGTGGTCAGTGTGAGTGTGGTCAGTGTGAGTGTGGTCAGTGTGAGCATGATCAGTGTGAGTGTGATCAGTGTGAGTGAGGTCAGTGTGAGTGTTGTCAGTGTCAATGTGGTCAGTGTGAGTGTGGTCATTGTGAGTGTGGTCAGTGTAAGTGTGGTCAGTGTGAGTGTGGTCAGTGTAAGTGTGGTCAGTGTGAGTGTGGTCAGTGTGAGTGTGGCCAGTGTGAGTGTGGTCAGTGTGAGTGTGGTCAATGTGAGTGTTGTCAGTGTGAGTGTGGTCAGTGTCAGTTTGGTCAGTATGAGTGTGGTCAGTGTCAGTGGGGTGAGAGTGATTGTTGTCAGTGTGAGTGTTGTCAGCGTGAGTGTGGTCAGTGACAGTGTGGTCAGTGTTAGTGTGGTCAGTGTGAGTGTTGTCAGTGTCAGTGTGGTCAGTGTGAGTTTGGTCAGTGTGAGTGTTGTCAGTGTGAGTGTGGTCAGTGTGAATGTGGTCAGTGTGAGGGTGGTCAGTGTGAGTGTGGGCAGTGTGAATGTGGGCAGTGTGAGTGTGGGCAGTGTGAGTGTGGGCAGTGTGAGTGTGGGCAGTGTGAGTGTGGTCAGTGTGAGTGTGGGCAGTGTGAGTGTGGGCAGTGTGAGTTTGGGCAGTGTGAGTGTGGGTAGTGTGAGTGTGGGCAGTGTGAGTGTGGGCAGTGTGAGTGTGGTCAGTGTGAGTGTGGGCAGTGTGAGTGTGGGCAGTGTGAGTATGGTCAGTGTGAGTGTGGTCAGTGTGAGTGTGGTCAGTGTGAGTGTGGTCAGTGTGAGTGTGGTCAGGTGAGTATGGTCAGTGTGAGTGTGGTCAGTGTGAGTGTGGTCAATGTGAGTGTTGTTAGTGTGAGTGTGGTCAGTGTGAGTGTGGTCAGTGTGAGCATGATCAGTGTGAGTGTGGTCAGTGTGAGTGTGGTCAGTGTGAGTGTGGTCAATGTGAGTGTTGTTAGTGTGAGTGTGGTCAGTGTGAGTGTGGTCAGTGTAAGTGTGGTCAGTGTGAGTGTGGTCAGTGTGAGTGTGGTCAGTGTGAGTGTTGTCAGTGTGAGTGTGGTCAGGTGAGTATGGTCTGTGTGAGTGTGGTCAGTGTGAGTGTGGTCAGTGTGAGTGTTGTTAGTGTGAGTGTGGTCAGTGTGAGCATGATCAGTGTGAGTGTGATCAGTGTGAGTGAGGTCAGTGTGAGTGTTGTCAGTGTGAGTGTTGTCAGTGTCAATGTGGTCAGTGTGAGTGTGGTCATTGTGAGTGTGGTCAGTGTGAGTGTTGTCAGTGTCAATGTGGTCAGTGTGAGTGTGGTCATTGTGAGTGTGGTCAGTGTAAGTGTGGTCAGTGTGAGTGTGGTCAGTGTGAGTGTGGTCAGTGTGAGTGTGGTCAGTGTGAGTGTGGTCAGTGTGAGTGTGGTCAGTGTGAGTGTGGTCAATGTGAGTGTTGTCAGTGTGAGTGTGGTCAATGTGAGTGTTGTCAGTGTGAGTGTGGTCAGTGTCAGTTTGGTCAGTATGAGTGTGGTCAGTGTCAGTGGGGTGAGAGTGATTGTTGTCAGTGTGAGTGTTGTCAGCGTGAGTGTGGTCAGTGACAGTGTGGTCAGTGTTAGTGTGGTCAGTGTGAGTGTTGTCAGTGTCAGTGTGGTCAGTGTGAGTTTGGTCAGTGTGAGTGTTGTCAGTGTGAGTGTGGTCAGTGTGAGTGTGGTCAGTGTGAGTGTGGTCAGTGTGAGTGTGGGCAGTGTGAATGTGGGCAGTGTGAGTGTGGGCAGTGTGAGTGTGGGCAGTGTGAGTGTGGGCAGTGTGAGTGTGGTCAGTGTGAGTGTGGGCAGTGTGAGTGTGGGCAGTGTGAGTGTGGGCAGTGTGAGTGTGGGCAGTGTGAGTTTGGGCAGTGTGAGTGTGGGCAGTGTGAGTGTGGGCAGTGTGAGTGTGGGCAGTCAGTGTGAGTGTGAGTGTGAGTGTGGGCAGTGTGTGTGAGTGTGGTCAGTGTGAGTGTGGTCAGTGTGAGTGTGGTCAGTGTGAGTGTGGGCAGTGTGAGTGTGGGCAGTGTGAGTGTGGTCAGTGTGAGTGGGGCCAGTGTGTCAGTGTGAGTGTGGTCAGTGTGAGTGTGGGCAGTGTGAGTGTGGGCAGTGTGGTCAGTGTGAGTGTGGGCAGTGTGAGTGAGTGTGTGCAGTGTGAATGTGGGCAGTGTGAGTGTGGGCAGTGTGAGTGTGGGCAGTGTGAGTGTGGGCAGTGTGAGTGTGGTCAGTGTGAGTGTGGGCAGTGTGAGTGTGGGCAGTGTGAGTGTGGTCAGTGTGAGTGTGGGCAGTGTGAGTGTGGGCAGTGTGAGTGTGGGCAGTGTGAGTGTGGGCAGTGTGAGTGTGGGCAGTGTGAGTGTGGGCAGTGTGAGTGTGGGCAGTGTGAGTGTGGGCAGTGTGAGTGTGGGCAGTGGCAGTGTGAGTGTGGTGAGTGTGGGCAGTGTGAGTGTGGGCAGTGTGAGTGTGGGCAGTGTGAGTGTGGGTGTGGGCAGTGTGAGTGTGGGCAGTGTGAG
The DNA here is from genome assembly GCF_038502225.1 of Cherax quadricarinatus. Classification (NCBI taxonomy): domain Eukaryota; kingdom Metazoa; phylum Arthropoda; class Malacostraca; order Decapoda; family Parastacidae; genus Cherax; species Cherax quadricarinatus. The sequence goes on along the minus strand of NC_091302.1, from coordinate 16,669,188 downwards.
TGTGGGCAGTGTGAGTGTGGGCAGTGTGAGTGTGGGCAGTGTGAGTGTGGGCAGTGTGAGTGTGGTCAGTGTGAGTGTGGGCAGTGTGAGTGTGGTCAGTGTGAGTGTGGGCAGTGTGAGTGTGGTCAGTGTGAGTGTGGGCAGTGTGAATGTGGGCAGTGTGAGTGTGGGCAGTGTGAGTGTGGTCAGTGTGAGTGTGGGCAGTGTGAGTGTGGGCAGTGTGAGTGTGGGCAGTGTGAGTGTGGTCAGTGTGAGTGTGGGCAGTGTGAGTGTGGGCAGTGTGAGTGTGGGCAGTGTGAGTGTGGGCAGTGTGAGTGATCAATGGCCCTACGTACCATCAGTTGGGCTAAACACATACTGATGAAAGACAATAATCCAAGGAATTAGAGGTATTCTCCTCTTTCTTTTATTATATTTCATTCTTCATGTATGACCCTTACGTGTTTAGTGTTACCTTATGAATAAAATAACAATATTTAAGTTATTTACGTTGATTGCACGCGCACGCGCACGCGCACGCGCACGCACAGGACCCATCCATAGTTTCAAGACGAGGTTTGATAAAGCTCATTGAGCAGGGAGACAGTGACCTAGTAGTGATCAGTGAAAAGGCGGGGCCAGGAGCTATGAATCGACCTCTGCAACCACAAATAGGTGAGTACAAATAGGTGAGTACACACACACACACTTTCCCTGTTCCTTTGTCTACTCCCACTCTCTCTTGTTATCCCTCATTTCCTTCCCTCCCTCTTCATAAACTCTAGTGATAACAATTCCTCTCCCTCTCCCTTTCCCTTTCCCTCACCTTCTCTCTCTCTCACTTTTTCTTTCCCTCCCCCTTCCTCTTCCTCTCCGTCTCTCTCTCCCTTTTCCCCTTCCCCTCTCCCTCTCATGTTGCCTTCACAAATCTCTCTCCCACTCGAACTCTCTCCCTAAGTCACTCCCAATGCCAGACGTCCCAGTACAAAGTGAAGAATAAGAGAATCTAGTGTGGTGTACAAACTTATTTCGACTTACAAACAAAGAAGAGTATCATGATATTATAGCAATGACAGATACAAAACTTTTTGGAATGTCAAGCAATGTACTATTCCCAGAAGTAAACGAAAAAAAGGGAAAGGAAAAATGAGGCAAGGACAATTATGGAATATGCAGTAGAGAGAGAGAGAGAGAGAGAGAGAGAGAGAAACAGACAGACAGACAGACAGACAGAGACAGACAGACAGACAGACAGACAGACAGACAGACAGACAGACAGAGACAGACAGACAGACAGACAGACAGACAGACAGACAGACAGACAGACAGACAGACAGAGACAGAGACACTGGTAACTTCAAAGACTATATAATAGAAATAATGACTGGGAAATCCAAGGTAATATTAACATTGGTTCATAATACCTCACCAGACAACAATAGACCAAAGCAGGAGATTGTTGAGAGCAGCAGAGGAAAAATGCAAATTCTAGAAACAAGTGACACAAAGAGCAAGTCATATAAAAACGCAACTACTGATTGTAGGGATTTCAATCACAAGAAAAGAGTCTGGGAGAACTATGACCCACTTGGAGGGCCTAAAGCATGGTGAGCAAAATTGATGGTGGCAGCAATGGAAAATTTCATGTCCCAACATGTCAAAGAAGCCATAAGAGTGAGGGCAGGGAACGAACCAATTCGATTAGATCTAGTTTTTCACCTAAAGTAAATCTGACATAGGCAAAATTCATGAGTTATTACTAGGAGTTAGTGACGACATGATGCATAGCACCGAATACCTGGTAGAGGTGGGAGAGGAGAAAAGGGAGGAATGGCTGTAAAAATAGTAAACCAGATAATAGAAGAGAGCACTAGGCAGAGATGCGAGATTTTCTAAATGGAATCTAGTGGGACAATGCACTGACTGACAACCCATGAGATGGAGGGCCACGCCAGAAAGTGCCCTTAGACAACAGTAAGGTCTGTACCTAGCAGGTGGTGTGACATCATGATACACGTAGACATGGCTTAATCAGAGCTGTAAAGAAGCCAAAGGAAGGTGCAAAAGAGAATGAAAAATAATGCAGACCACAGATGACAGCAGAGAATAGCGAGGAATAAACATGCAAGGATACGAAGAGAAGCTGAATGTCAGTATGAGAATGACATAGTAGCAATGGCCAAATTAGAACCGAAACTACTACAATCATATGAAGAAGATTAATAAAAGAACAGGTAATAAAGCAGAAGAGAGAGAGCGGGGAACTCACAGAAGATGATAGAGAAGTTTGCGAAGAGTTAAGTAGACAATTTTAAGGAGGTATTCACCGAGTAAATCCAGTGATGTTGCCAGAATTCAAGGTTCAAACGGCTAATCAGCATATATTTGACAGAATTCATGAATCAAAGAAAGAAGTAATGATTCTCTTGAAATAGACATCAAAATCCATATCACCACAGATATTGAGAAAATGAAGCGGAAGAACTGTTTGCACCTACAGCAATGATGTACAAGTTTCTGGAGAAGAGAAATATAATGGACAGCTGGAAAACTGCTAAGATGATCCCAGTATACAAACAGGAGACGGACAGAAGTCACTGAATTATAGGCCGGTATCACTGATATGAATACTGTCCAAAGTTCTGGAAAAGACGATCTAGTTAAGAGAGATGGCCATAACTGGAACATGCAGTGCAGAGCTTTTGATGTATATTACTGGGTCAGGACATTCTGGAAGACAAGACATCATTACCTGTGAGCAACATGGCAATGACTGGAATATGATCAAAGACCATTTGTGTAATGAAAGAGCAAATTGGAGATGCAGGCAACATTTCACGTTCTGTAGTGAAACAAAAAAAAATAAAGTAAAACAAATCTTAATTATTCATTATATTTTTGGCTATGTACTGGTGAGTATCTGGATAAATTTTAGCTTTATCAGACAAGTCATCGCAACTCTCGTAATGCAGTACAAAAAATATGAAACAGTCGCTCACGACTACTTGGAGTACCGCTTTCATTGAGGATCACTGATAATGACCGGCTACTGGAAACTGCTCGGCCATTGAAAGTCTGCGATGTTCTAGGAGCACATTCTAGTTAGGGCGTATTTTTATTTTTGTTTTCTAGAGCATACTGTCTAGCCTAACCACCCTTCTTCATTTTTCTGTTATTTTGTTTTTCGTTATATAATGCTTTTTCGTTTCGGTGGTGGAAAGGATGGCATGGTAGGCAAAGCTCTCGCCTCACACACTGAGTGTCCGTGGTTCGATCCCCGGCTGGTTGGAAATATTGGAAGTGTTTTCTTACATCTGCTGTCCCCGTTCACCTAGCAAGTAAGTACCAGGTTGTCACCCGACTTGTGTGGGTCGCATCCTGGGGAACAAGATTGAAGGATCCTAATGGAAATAAGACAGACAGTCCTCGATGACGCAACTTTCTTGGGTTATCCTGGATGGCTAACCCTCCGGGATAAAAATCCTAACAAAATCTTCTCTCATGCTTTACTTCCCAGTATAGCTGCCCAAACAAAAAGGAAAGGGGCGGCCGTCCACAGGAACAGAGCAACCGCACTCTACAGGTTTGTCGTCTGGTGCCTGCCTGTCCAGAGTCGTACAATGGGAAGAGGCAACAAAAGAAGATAAACGATAACAGATTATCTATATTTTGGTATTCAGTAATACTTGAAATGTGTAATATTAATCAAGGAAAGGAATCAAGGGTTTATTTAAACAGTTGTTTGAACAATTGAATATCAGTATCATTTAAAATGATCAAATGAACTGTTGAAGTCTACTAATAAATATAAATCCAATCAACTGGAGATTATTATTACACACACACACACACACACACACACACACATATATATATATATATATATATATATATATATATATATATATATATATATATATATATATATATATATATATATATATATATATATATATATATATATATGACAGGAAGCTTGAATATTCAGGTCATTTAATTTTTAGTGAGATAGTTGTCAGGTTCTACATGAAAGAGGATTGTAACTACAGTAGTTAACTGATTGAAAGTCATATTACAAATAAGTATTCCAGAATGATTATCAAAGCAAGTGATTTAATGAGATTTAATGCGGGAATTGAATTGAATTTCAAAATCGTCTGAACTGGTCTTTCGTTTAGGCATTTATAGCCAACAAAATACTCTCAAATAAAATAAAGTAACTGATAATAAAACATGGAAAATTTCGTAGACTTCAACATCTTTAGATTAAAAAAAAAATATTAAAGAGGGGGTGTGTGATTTTTCTCCTTTTTTTCTCCCCTCCTGGGGCTCCTCTTAATCTAATAATTAAGTTCTTTTGATGTCAGTGGATTGTTTTGAGTGGCATCTACGTAAAGAATCTTTGAAACCCAATGGAAATAAGCCACCCTGCTTGGCTTTTATTGGGGTAATACTGGGTTATTAATTCCCCGTCGTTAAAAATATTTTCAAAATATTAAATATATTTATATACGGTATACTGCTAGACAAAAATGGAAATAGTGTACATGCATCGTATATAATGTACTTCCACTGAGTTGAACCCCGAGAGAGTAAAGCAAGGCAGTGTGTGTGTCTCTCTCTCCAATCTCTCTAGCTGCATGCTGCATACAAGAATAATTTAGTAATGTGTAATGGTAGAACACAATCCCCAAAACAGCCACAATACATGTCACAACACAGTTGCAATACAAACCATGATACATCCGCAATACAAGCCACAATGCCACCGCAGTGTAAGTCATAATTCCGCCGCAAAACAAGCTACAGTACCACCGCAATACAAGCTGAGAAAGAAGTCACAGTACCCCCGTTATACAAGCCTCAAAACAGTTGTAATACAAGCCACAAAACAGCAGCAATAAAAACCTCGAAATAGTCGCAATACAAGTACAATGCCACCGCAATGCAAGTCGCAGAACAGCAGCAAAACAAGCCACAAAATAACCGCAATACAAACCACGTTATTGAAGCAATACAAGTCACAAAATAGCATCAATGCAATCACAATACTGCCGCAGCATAAGTCACAAAAGAGCAGCAATACAAATCAAGAAACAACGGCAATACAAGCCATAAAAAAAAGCAATTCAAGCCACAAAACAGCCGCAATACAAGTCACAATACCGTTGAAATACATAGCTCAATACCGCCGCAGTATCGGTTACAATACCTCCACAATAAGAGTTAGAGTATTGCTGCAATACAAGCTACAATACAAGCCACAAAAATGCAGCAATACAATCCACAAAACAGCCATAATACAAGTCATAATACCACCGCAATACAAAGCACAATACCGCCGCAATACAAGGCACAATACCGCCGCAATACAAGGCACAATACTGCCGCAATACAAGGCACAATACCGCCGCAATACAAAGCACAATACCGCCGCAATACAAGGCACAATACCGCCGCAATACAAGGCACAATACCGCCGCAATACAAAGCACAATACCGCCGCAATACAAGGCACAATACTGCTGCAATACAAGGCACAATACCACCGCAATACAAGCACAATACCGCCGCAATACAAAGCACAATACCGCCGCAATACAAGGCACAATACCGCTGCAATACGAGGCACAATACCAGAGCTGCAACCTCAACATAAGTAAATTAAGAAAATAAACTTGAGATAATGTCTCATTCTATTCTAGATCACTGTCAAGTTACCCAAGACTTGACAGTGATTCATTCTCGACCACTGTCAAGTTACCCAAGACTTGACAACGGTTTATTCTGGACCACTGTCAAGTTACCCAAAACTTGACAGTGGTTCATTCTGGACCACTATCAAGTTACCCAAGACTTGTCAGAGGCTCATTCTGGACCACTGTCAAGTTACCCAAAACTTGACAGTGGTTCATTCTGGACCACTATCAAGTTACCCAAGACTTGTCAGAGGCTCATTCTGGACCACTGTCAAGTTACCCAAGATTTGACAGTGGTTCATTATGGACCACTGTCAAGTTATGCAAGACTTGACAGTGGTTCATTCTGGACCACTGTCAAGTTACACAAGACTTAACTGTGGTTCATTCTGGACCACTGTCTAGTTACTCAAGACTTAACAGTGGTTCATTCTTGACCACTGTTAAGTTAACCAAGAGTTGACAGTGGTTCATTCTGGACCACGGTCAAGATACCGAAGACTTGACAGTGGTTCATTCTGGACCACTGTCAAGTTACCCAAGACTTGAACCACTGTCAAGTTATGGGTCACTAGACAATGGTCCTCCCTAAACCACTCTCAGGCCATGGATGCCCTGATGATGGTCCCTACTGGACCACTCTCTGGCCATGGTTGACCTAATGGTGGTCCCTACTGGACCACTTTCGGGCCATGGTTGACCTGATGATTGTCCCTACTGGACTACTCTCAGGCCATGGATGCCCTGATGATGGTCCCTACTGGACCACTCACAGGCTATGGTTGACTTGATAGTGGTCCCTACTGGACCACTCTCAGGCCCTGGTTGACTGATGTTGGTCCCTCCTGGACCACACTCACGCCAAGGTCCCTACTGGACCATTCTCAGGCCATGATTGACCTGATGGTGGTCCCTACTGGACCACTCTCAGGCAATGCGTTGACGTGATGGTGGTCCCTACTGGACCACTCTCAAGCAATGGGTTGACGTGATGGTGGTCCCTCCTGGACCACTACCAAATCACGAGTGAAATGATAATAATGTAGAACGCCTAAATTTTTCTCTTTAACTTGAGGGTTAAATGTTGTTAACACTACCACTTGTAGTCCTCAGTTAACATTGCCACTTGTAGTCCTCAGTTAACACTACCACTTGTAGGCCTCAGTTAACACTACCACTTGTAGGCCTCAGTTAACACTACCACTTGTAGTCCTCAGTTAACACTACCACTTGTAGTCCTCAGTTAACACTACCACTTGTAGGCCTCAGTTAAGACTACCACTTGTAGTCCTCAGTTAACACTACCACTTGTAGTCCTCAGTTAACACTACCACTTGTAGTCCTCAGTTAACACTACCACTTGTAGTTTTCTCAGTTAACACTACCACTTGTAGGCCTCAGTTAACACTACCGCTTGTAGTCCTCAGTTAACACTACCACTTGTAGTCCTCAGTTAACACTACCACTTGTAGTCCTCAGTTAACACTACCACTTGTAGGCCTCAGTTAAGACTACCACTTGTAGTCCTCAGTTAACACTACCACTTGTAGTCCTCAGTTAACACTACCACTTGTAGTCCTCAGTTAACACTACCACTTGTAGTCCTCAGTTAACACTACCACTTGTAGTCCTCAGTTAACACTACCACTTGTAGGCCTCAGTTAAGACTACCACTTGTAGTCCTCAGTTAACACTACCACTTGTAGTCCTCAGTTAACACTACCACTTGTAGTCCTCAGTTAACACTACCACTTGTAGTCCTCAGTTAACACTACCACTTGTAGTTCTCAGTTAACACTACCACTTGTAGGCCTCAGTTAACACTACCACTTGTAGTCCTCAGTTAACACTACCACTTGTAGTCCTCAGTTAAAACTACCACTTGTAGTCCTCAGTTAACACTACCACTTGTAGACCTCAGTTAACACCACCACTTGCAGTCCTCAGTTAACACTACCACTTGTAGTCTTCAGTTAACACTACCACTTGTAGTCCTCAGTTAACACTACCACTTGTAGTCCTCAGTTAACACTACCACTTGTAGTCCTCAATTAACACTACCACTTGTAGTCCTCAGTTAACACTACCACTTGCAGTCCTCAGTTAACACTACCACTTGTAGTCTTCAGTTAACACTACCACTTGTAGTCCTCAGTTAACACTACCACTTGTAGTCCTCAGTTAACACTACCACTTGTAGTCCTCAGTTAACACTACCACTTGTAGTCCTCAGTTAACACTACCACTTGTAGTCCTCAGTTAACACTACCACTTGTAGACCTCAGTTAACACTACCACTTGCAGTCCTCAGTTAACACTACCACTTGTAGGCCTCAGTTAACACTATCACCTGTGAACCTCAGTTAACACTATCACTTTTAGACTTCATTTGACACTACCACTTGAAGGCCTCAGTTAACACTCTCTTCATTATACTAGGATAATTTTATCACGATGTTAGGTTAAGTAGTTTTTAGATGGTTAAGATAGATTAAGTTAGGTTAGGTAAAGGTATATTATGTTAGATTAGTTAGATTATGTTTGATTAGGCTGGATTAGGTTTGGTTATGTTACGTTAGGTTAGCTTAGGTTGGTTAGGTTATGCAATGATATATTAGGCATAGAAAAATGAGGTAACGTTAGGTTAGGCTAGGTAAGGTAAGGTTAGGTTAGGTTAGGTAAGGTAAGGTTAGGTTAGGCTAGGTAAGGTAAGATTAGGTTAGGCTAGGTAAGGTAAAGTTAGGTTAGGCTAGGTAAGGTAAAGTTAGGTTAGGCTAGGTAAGGTAAAGTTAGGTTAGGCTAGGTAAGGTAAGGTTAGGTTAGGCTAGGTAAGGTAAGGTTAGGTTAGGCTAGGGATGGGTTTGGTAGATTTAAGCAGAAGTAAATAAAATATAGAGAACAGCTGAGATACGCCTGGCAACGAGGTGGCTCAGCGTACCTAGGAAAAGTTTATATATGCGATAATTTGTATCGTCGCCACCTTGGTGATGGAAGGCACCCCCCATTAGCAAATATTCTCGCTGACGCCGATCAATAATTGGGAATAATGGGTCAGAATGGGGGAAAATTGGTTGTGTATTCCTGGGAAACAAGGCTTGACGGAATGTTATTGTCGGAAAATTTCATTACCATTTTCATGAAAGACTATTAATCGTTTCTGTCATCCCAAACACCAGCAACATAGATTTACAATTTACAGTCTTGATGTTGCTAATATATCAAAATGCACTCATTGCTTCTGACGCTATCAGTAACAGCCTGACCTCTCAGACAGACAGACATACAGACAGACAGAGACAGAGAGACAGTGAAAGCATCGATTAGTCACTGGTTGGAGGCTCGAGCCTTCACCCCTCATTGTTTGCACACCCATCACCGGTTCTAACATAACAGTAAACTCAATTTATGACTATCATCATTTCAAAAGACAAACCCGTGTGGATCCTTTAACACAGGGACCTGAGGAAGCTGGATCCCAATTCTTAAAATAATTAAGCTCAGTGCAACATGTCAGACATGACAAAGCTTCAGAAAGTTGCTAAACTTCTACACCACCAGCCCCGCTACGACCCCTACACAGAGCATACCACAAAACAAGTGCAGGTTTGCTGTCCAATATCCTCGTCTATTAGGATGGAATCACCGGGGATGGGGGGGGGGGCACCGGTATGGGGATATTGATTTGTACGTTACTGATCTTCCGAGCTGAATATATCTAATGGTTATAATCATAGCCATCATTATTAAAAGGGTGGACTGGTAAGCCAACGGAAGGCTTCGGGCAGATGACCAAAAACTCCAGCTGTGGGTCATCATATGACTAAGACCCTCGTCAGGAAACACGGCTCCTGTTTCCTGACTAACCTTACCTAATCTAACCTATCTTTCTTCGAGAGACAGTGACGGGTCATTATGATAACCCCCCGGGAATGTCCTTGTTCCTGACGGATATGTTTTCAGGAATATAACAGGAGAATGATCAAACTACTGCCAACTGTAGTTCATTGCTGGAAAGATGTAGGAGAGAATGTTCACACAACAGTTGACTTTTACTCATGGTGTGATGCATGTAGGGGAGAATGTTTCCTTTGTTGCTGAGTCTAGATCATGATGTGAAAGATGTAGAGGAGAATCATTGTATTGTTGCTGAGTTTAGTTCATGTAGAGGAGAATGTTTACACTGCTGTTGTTTTTAGTTCACAGTGTATGTGCAAAAATACACACGTCAGGTGAAGTATACAATACACACGTCAGGTGAAGTATACAATACACACGTCAGGTGAAGTATACAATACACACGTCAGGTGAAGTATACAATACACACGTCAGGTGAAGTATACAATACACACGTCAGGTGAAGTATACAATACACACGTCAGGTGAAGTATACAATACACACGTCAGGTGAAGTATACAATACACACGTCAGGTGAAGTATACAATACACACGTCAGGTGAAGTATACAATACACAACGTTTGTCACTTTCGGTATTTCTTTTATATGTAGATGAAGTTGACTGAACATGTACAGTTGACTGTAGAAGTAATATTGACCGTAAAGGTGAAGTTTATTTACAGGTGAAGTTAGGCGAACATGAAAAGTTGACTGAATAAACGATAATAGTTACAGTAATGAAAATGATTATACAAGCGAAAAATGATTGTTCAACTGAACATGATAACTCAGGTAAAAATTATTAATCACGTGAGAAAACATTAGTCATTTCAATCTTTACAATTACTGTATCATATAATTGTTGTACACAGTATAGTAAGGCTGAGGGACTGATTACCTCAAACTCAGCCTTATCTGTTTCTGTTCTTCTCTATACTGGACTGAAGAAACCACTGGCTGGCGAAACGTTTCCAGAATAAAGATACCCGAATGTTGCACAAGTGTCTCATTTATCAAACAAAGTAAGGAATATACTACTACTACTACTACTACTACTACTACTACTACTACTACTACTACTACTACTACTACTACTATTACTACTACTACTACTACTACTACCCAACCACTAAACAGTAGGCAGTAGACTTCCATCTCAGCATCTCTACAAGAAGTCAGCAAGATGAGCTACGATAAGGCAGTCTCTGGGCCGACAATAGACGAGGGACATCCTCACTGACAATCATTCTTCTGAAATAAAAAAGTTAAGAGTCCAAGTTTCAGTTTAGGGTCACTGATATTTTAATGAAAAATCTTCCGGAAATTAAAGTGTTTTCAAGGAAGGGATTTAAAAATTTCCATAAGATCATGAAATTAATGTTTAAATGAAAATTTTACCTACTTGTGAAAATATTAAATTGTGTAAAAAAAAATTCTTAAAGACGGAACCGGCATCTTCGCAACTGCAAACCCAATACTGTTTCTTTCTAGTCACCAAGTGTTTAAAGGTGTCCCGTAGGTCAGATGGTAACTCACCTAATTCACATATTGGGGTCTGTGCTTCGATCCCCGGTACGGGTGGAAACGTTTAAGCGTTCCCTTCAAACATTTGCTGTCCCTGTTCACCTAGCAGTAAATAGGCACCTGTGTGTTAATCGACTACTGTGGGTCGCATCCTGGGGACAAAATTAACCTAATTTGCCTGAAGTGCTCTGCATAACAAGTGGCTTTCTACATAGTATGTCACTGATGTCAGCTATGTCTGGATAAGTTATATCATATACTTGTAGAAATAAAGATTATTATTATTATTATTATTATTATTATTATTATTATTACTATATCCATAGCGGAAGTACCGACTGCTGTTTAGTCTACGTTTATATAAAATCGCCAACATCAGAAAAGACTCATGTATAGAGTACCAGTCATGTCCCTGATGATTCAGACCGGATGAGACAGGCTCCCACACGTCACAGACGCGACATGTTGACAGTCATGACATCAAAATTCTCCTTTCCGACGATAAAAAAAATCAAATGAAGTCTCGGTGATTTCAAAATACTAATATTTTTCCAGAGGCCCTAAAGTTCAAGTTCCAGCACTCCGCAGGCAAGATAATGTTCTGGGGCGCAAGGGATGTAAGTCGCTTTAATTACGTGATCACAAGGACACACTCCCGGGAAATTACCGTGAAGACTTGTTCCTGCAAGTCGGGTGTCAATTATATAAAAGTTTCGTCGAATGATTCGACAAGCCGTTGTTTCTGCAAAGTATTGGACAAGACCGCTCCAAGACTTTCTTCAGCTGGATGGGCTTTTGTGCAAGAGTTCCAATAGTTGCAAGGACTTGTGTGTAAGAATTCCAATTGTTGCAAGGGCTTGTGTGTAAGAGTTCCAATAGTTGCAACAACTAGTGTGTAAGAGTTCCAATAGTTGCAAGTACTAGTGTGTAAGAGTTCCAATAGTTGCAAGTACTAGTGTGTAAGAGTTCCAATAGTTGCAAGTACTAGTGTGTAAGAGTTCCAATAGTTGCAAGTACTAGTGTGTAAGAGTTCCAATAGTTGCAAAGACTTGTTTTCCAGAGTTTTAACAGTTGTGAGGGATTCCGTCTAATAGTTCCAATAGTTCCACAGGCTTCTGACCAAGAGCTCCAATAGTTCCACAGGCTTCTGACCAAGAGCTCCAATAGTTCCACAGGCTTCTGACCAAGAGCTCCAATAGTTTCATGAGTTTCTGACCAAGAGTTTCAATAGATGCAAGTAATTCTCTCAGTTTCTCCAGATAGGACTCTTATATATGTAATGATGCACACATTTGCTTCACTTCTACTACACATTTACTACACACCTACGACACTGCACATATATATCTCTGCCACACAACTATCATGCATCTATTGCAAATCTTCCTCACATGCACCACACCTCTTACACATATATACTGCGCATCTACTATGTATATATATATATATATATATATATATATATATATATATATATATATATATATATATATATATATATATATATATATATATATATATATATATATATATATATATATATCTGCCATGCATATATGTCAAAAATATGCACTCTGCCATTAATTTGTTACATAGCTAATAGCATTCTCCATATACCTCTACACATATACGTCTACTACAAATCTACCTCACACAGCTAACACATTACTACTTCTACAACACCACTGCCACAGATCTACCATATATCTACCACCTCATACTATCCACCTCATAAGAACCAGCAAGATTACAGGAGAGACTTTAGTCCACACAAAGTTTATATCAAATTCCAATAGCGAACGGAGGGTCGAGCCTCTACAACTCCTTGCACTGAATGACCCACATGGGATTAGTGGCATAATAGAACTATAAAAATATGTCTCCCAGGAGAGTTTTGCTGTTTTTTCGTATATATATTTCTGGACTAACGAGTTAATTTTTTTCTTGAATGTGCACAAAGAATTTTGTTAACCAACGGTGTGTGTCATACAGGTGTCCCGTAGTTGGACAGCTAGCGCACTCAGCTTACACACTGAGGTCCAGGGATCGATCCCCCGGTACGGTTGGAAAATATTAGGACGTGTTTCCATAAGACACCTGCTGTCCATGTTCACCCATTAGTAAAATAGGTACCTGGTGTGAGTCGCATCCTGGGACAAAATTGACCTAATTTGCCCGAAATATTCTGCATAACAAGGGGTTTCTATATAGTAGTATGTCACTGATGTCAGCTAGGACTGTATACCTTGTGCATGTACATATAGAAATAAAGGTAATATTAATATATAATATTCCTGAAGAGAGAAGGCCTGTAATATTTCTAGCTATTTCCTATCTTATTGTAATACTAATATTACAGAAATTATTACTGATATGATAAGGCATCACTTAAGGTATGTCATAATTCGCTTGTATATGATAATACAAACATATGCACATAAGAGTAAGGAACACTGAGTGATATCTTGTATAGTTAATTCTGGTGTATCTATTTTTGTAAGCTGATCTTCACTATTTTTAATGTTCATATAAATAACTCTGTTCACCTTATTCCTATTGTACGTCTGTTTACTCTGATTCTTCACACAGATACGTTACTTCGCTATTTTAATTTTTAAGGTTATTAATCATGACTGATTTCTAATGTATCTTACAGCTAGACCTTAAATAATAACTTATTACAAGGACTCTAATAAAGTAAGCCACTTTGTATGCTTTTTGGGTTGTCCTAGGGAAGTTATTCATGTTACTAGGTATGTTTATTATACTTATGTGTACCTGTACCTAAATAAACTTACCTATGCTAGGCTGGTAGAACTCTTATTCCCATCCAACCTTCCCCAAAGTTCTCGTCTCATTGACGCTACCTAGCGGTTTGTTTCACTCATCTACAACTCCATTGCCAAACCAATACTTACTCTTAGCTTTTCTAAATTTGTTTAGATTGAAGCCATTTCTGCAAGTTCTGTCTTAGTTCAGTATTTATCTGTCTGTTATTCATATCCATTTTCTTAATTCCTGTTTTCAGTTTGTACACTTCGTTCTTATTCCCCTTAATTCTATATTTCTTCCAGAAACCGTAAACTAAGGTCATTTTTCTCTGTATTATTTACAGGGCATTTATGTCCATCCTGCATTTACAGGGCATTTATGTCCATGTTGTAATTCAAACCAGAACTGAACAACATAAACTAAATGATTAGATATTTAAGTATAAACTTAGGACGTGAATTAATTATAATTCTTCATATGAGGCCATGACTCATAATAGTTTTCTTGAACACTGGCGCACTTCTTGTCTTGACTTTTAATTTCTCCTGAGAAGTCGTAAATCTTTTTCGCAATCACTTTTAATAAAACTCATTATTTCGCTTCCAAGTAACCATATTTATTTTCCTAGGAACAGAACCTTACATATGTCAGCAGTGAACTGCATCTACCACTTATCTGACCACAACATCAACCAGTCCTGGGTATTCAGTTATCTTTCTAGTATTTTCATCAGAAATGATTTGACGGCTTATTTTAATGTGGTCGGCAAACTTGCTTACAGTTCGTTTATTACCTCATCTATATCGTTTATGAAGATTGTGGTCAATACGAGACCTAAGAGTGACCCAGTTCTGATTTCTACTCATTCATGCCTCAACTCAGGTGATAATTTCTCCTCTTGTACCATGTGTGGAAAATGAAATAAGTTTTATGTCGTGTAGAACGCTGTTGGGATTGCAACGTTTCCAGGTTTCACTCCTAAAGTCGTAAATGTAATGTTAATTTAGCCATAAGCCCTTAATAAGTTAATATCCAGTCAAGAGCATAATTACACAGTTAAGCTAGACTAGGTATATAAGTTAAGTAGCACCTCTCTTGCCACATACTTGACGCCAGGACAGCTGGCCCGCACCCTGTGGGTGGCAGTCACTTGAAGTTATTGGGGGAGAGAGTTCGCCTCTGCCTGTCAGGTTTATGTATTAGTGACTCATGAATGGATATACCTGGAGAGGGAGTATACCTGGAGAGGATTTCGGGGTCAACGCCCCCTCGGCCCGGTCTGTGACCAGGCCTCATTCGCAGTAATTCTGGAAGGAAGTCGTAATGAATTGGTCCAGCAGACAATATTAAAGTAAGCCTCACGAGGCCTGGTCATGGACCGGGCCGCGGGGGTATTGACCCCCCGAAACCCCCTCCAGGTATACTCCCTCTCTAGGTATATCCATTCAGTCAAGTATACCAGTTTAAGGCTTAGCAAATCTAGATAGGTAAATTCTGGCGGCTGTCTGTGTGGTGTAACGACTAGAGGAACTCCTAGAAAGTCCAGAATATGGCACACTACCTGGTAAGTTAACTACCATGTCTGTAGAGGTAAATACTATGTTATCTGGGTATGGGACGGCATGTGTCTGGATTCGATTTAATTATTGCTTTGATTGATGATTCGACTAATTGGTAGTCAATGGCAGTAGAGCACCTCTGTTCAGGATACCTTGTGAGGCAGCATTTTTCATTGATCTCCGGTGTGGACCTTTATCAAAGACCTTAGCTATTTTTTAGTTATTTTAGTAATTTATCATTATTTTTAGTTATTTATAGTTATTTCTTAGTTATTTTTAGTTATTGTTTTAGTTATTTTTAGTTATTGTTATTGTTCAGTTATTTTTTAGTTAAATGAAGTTCATGCTCTCAGTTTCGTATTCTCTTAGTCTACCACCTCAAATACACAAATAATAATAAGGTTAGATTACGTACTAATTACCCGCATATGAGAGAGAGAAGCTTCCGACGACGTTTCGGTCTAGCCTGAACAATTTATAAAGTAACACTGACACAAAAGAGTGAGGGAGTCAGTATATGTAGACGAGGGGGACAGGGACGGGACCAAGAGCGGAAGAGAAAGCAGTGGTCAGGCTACTTATTTCAAGGTGGCTTCGAACTGCATCAACAGTAGGATACCCGACTGTAGTGATTAACTGTAGATATTACCCAGTGATTTGCGAAATTACTCTGAATATGCCTTCTAATCCTTTGAAAACTAGATCGCCAGGGCTTGGTTTGGTTTTATATCTATTTAGAATTATGTGGATAATGTCACTAGTGACTGTGACCTTTCATGATTTCCTCTCGTCCTGAGTTACATAATTATTTTCCAGTGAAGTTTCATTTGTATCCTCCTGTGTCGTATGCAAATAAAGAAGAAAAACTGTAGGCTTTAAAAATGGTACACTTGGGCCTATCTTTTCCTTATATTTTTTACAATAATAATAATAACTACATTATTATTATTAATTTTATTATTACTACTATTTTTTGTTATTATTATTACTAGTATTAGAATTATTATTACCATTATTATTTGCTTCATAAATAATAAGTTATTTAATTAATAATTTTTTAATTAATTTATTTATCTATTTACTATTTATCTATTTATTATTTATTTTATTGTTTCGGGTTGCAAACGAAAGGGTTATTTGTATTCTTATAATTGTAATAATTACGAGTGGTTGCGTGAGGGATTACCCAGCGAGTCATGCAGCGATGCAAAGCCCGATCAATTTTCTGCAACAAATTGAAACATTGCATGTTGCCAGTTAAAGCTGATCAGTCTCGTTATGAAGGAAAATTCTAATACGGATCCACTCGGGAAGAAATCGAACATGTCACGGTTGGAAAAAAAATGACTATGTAATCCACAAAAACCCAATTTTGCAAATTGTGGGTTTGTTGTGAATTGGTTAGGCCACAGAATTATGGCTTTGAGCCTTCAAGGATAAGCTTAAGCGATGGTGGGGGAGGAGGGGGGGAGGGGGAGGACGAATGGATTCAACATGTATTTTCTTGTAGATGTAATGAACGACTAAGCCGATCATTTAAAAAAAAAAGTTAATGTGAGTGAATTAGATGTTCAGAAAATTTCCGTGATCTCATGGTCACGTAAGACACAAGACTACACCCTGGGCTCTCACTTACTTTTATAATAATAATAAATTATTATTATTATCAATTGTTTTATTATTGTTATTATTATTATTGTTGTTATTATTATTATTGTTATTATTATTATTATTATTATTATTGTTATTATTATTATTATTATTATTATTATTATTATTATTATTATTATTATTATTATTATTATTATTATACCTATGAGCGGTTCCGAGGGTTCTACTATCCATGCAGTCTGGATCAGGTCAGTCTTCCTTGATAGCCGCCTGATCATCCAATCTGTTTGACATAGCGGCTCGCAGGCTAGCATAGTCGACACAACCTGACAGATTAAGAATTTTCAATAGATATTGCTGCAGTTTCCTCTTGGAACCCTTTACTTCATCGTGCATTTCTCTAATTTCTGCTCGCAATATTTTGACGAGTCTTGGAGTGCTATTGTTTGCACGGTGGTAAGAATGTTCGTGTAGATGGAGATTCTCAGGTTACATTTATAAACAGAACTTCTTGGTAACGGGGATAGGAACAGGAGACAGAGAGTGTGTTTCTCTAAGGCTGCGACAGAAGACATATTGAGCAGATTAAGAAATATCATGATTGGTAATGGGAGCAACCATATTATCTGCCTCCTTGCTAGAGGAAATGAAAATGGAACGTGAAGAAGAGAAGATCGTCTGATCAGGTATAAAATAGCAACATATATTAAGACGAAGGAACGATCCTAGTCATATGTGGTATGAAGGGGAAGAGGGTTTAGGCAGTGGATGGTTTTACAGAGCAATTGGTGTTAATTGTTGGCTGAATATGTACTGTGAGACATTGCGGTGCCATTTATTGAAATATTGGAACCACTTCTTCAGCAGAAATATGTATACCAGGGACGGACAGCATATATCCAGGCAAGGGTGACGTTGATTGCAGGTTCGGTAGAGGGGTCTGTTGCTGCAGTGTATTGGCCTCTAAAAGGGGGGAAAGCTAGTTGTGTGGATATGTGGGAAAAGATGAGATTGAAATATTATAGATTTTAAAGATAGGGTATCACTCAATTAATGTAAAATATGGAGACAGTATCATGGAACACGATGTAAGTAAAATACGTTCAGAAATATTTGACGATGATATATGGTAGTTATTTTATCGACGATAATCTTATAAACTGTGACGAATAGATCAACTAACAAGACATTTTTCTAAATAAAAATACATGTGTGGAAAATTTTCTAGGGTGATTACTTGTACATACCTGAACATTACATGCATACCTGGAGGTTACCTGAAGGTTATTCCGGGGATCAACGCCCCCGCGGCCCGGTCCACGACCAGCTTGGGAGACAACAACTATATTGTTTACCGTAGTAACCCGTGTAGACATGTGAGAAAACTTAACCACCTCTGGTCACTGCAGGTGGCCCCTCGACCCTCACTATCTTATCCATATCTATCCGAGACCAGTATAAATTGGGTAGCACCCTCAAGTACGGCGCTACTAATTAATTGTGGACTGTATAGATTATATTAGTTTAACTGAATGAAGGGGGGGGGGGTAGGTTACACATGGATATATCCATCAAGGAAAACACTTGTACATAATCTCACCACTTACCAGATATTCTCTGGTGGTCACTTGATGTAGCTGGATCACCCATAACCTATCCAATTACAACATACCTAACTGGCCAGTATCAGTCTGCTATAACTAGAAGGGTTACTTAACTGTGGGTGATTGATACTCCTTATTTCCTCCATTCACCATCTCATTTCGATGTCCTGCTACACCGACACGGTTCTTATTCCAGCAGGACGAGGTATCCGTCGGTTTGTCCCGGTTTAGAAATCGTGACTCCATAAAGCCTTCACTATCCTCGGGACAGGAACAACGAGGTAAACATATGCACACACACTCTGGGAATGGCAGTTCATATCGCTTCAATGATTCCTTAACTTAGTGTTATTATCACTGATTACATTACGATTTACACGACGGTTTAATGTCTCATAATTATTATACACATTGGAAGCCACTCCATTAAGATTTGAGACCGATGAGTGATGATTAAATCACGGGTAATTTTCCCCGGGACACAGTCCACAGCGACGCGCCAATCACCCCCGGTCCTACCATTATTCACTCATTTTACCACCTTATTTACAGTGGTGCCGTCAATCACGTTCCCTCACTCTTCACCAGGGACAGTCACGACACTTCCTATTATGAAATGAGGCCTATATTAATCCTTAGGCCACCGTGAACGCCAATTTCCTGGTTCCATGCTTTCCCAGCCTCCTCACTACAGTCAAAACACTCCCGCCTCCCCCATGCCCCGAGTCGACCTCTACCCCCCGCACATCCGCGCATGCGCAAAGGGAACTCTTGGTTCTGTCCTATTGTCAAATACATTTTTGACTCATATCGACACATTAAACACCTATTAGGCGCTATAGCTTCGGAAAATTAAAATATTTTCCACAACATGCAGCCTACTGAATATTTATCCCCCCCAAAAAAAAATAGATCAATTAAAAATAATTGCAAATAGATGAATAATAGAATAAAACACCTCTTGAGAGAGAAAAGATGAATTTACAGGCGCATCAAAAGAGTACAAAGTCACTTTTGGGATCAACATATTCATATTACTGAAAGAAAAAAGAGATAAGAAAAAACTAAAAGAAACAATTAGAAAGAGTTTTTCAAATAAACAGCAAATATCAGGGGAAAAAATAGGCGCACTTAAAACTACAACTGAACAGCTTAATGATAATTAGCTGGAAATGTTCTCTCATTTAAACAATTATTACCTGTCTATCTTCACACACCAAAAAAGGAGACAAATGATATTCCAGTCATTAATAATTATAGAGAACTTGATGATAATAAAATTAATACCAACATAGTCAGCAGGGCAGTGATTATCCAGTTAACCGAATACAGTAAAATAAATCCCCAGTCCCCGACAAACCAATTTTAAGAATTCTCATAGACAATTAATGGTACTTATTCACTTACAAGCCTGTTCAGTATATCAGTGTAAACGGTTGTGCCGATTACACAGGCTCAACTCTGGTGAATCCTATTTAAAAAAATCTTCAGATCTTTACCCGGAGTGTGAAAGAACCAGTTTGCAATATTTATCTTTAAAATGGTGAGGTATTTTCATCCCTGAAAAACACCTCGGTAATTTCTCCCGAACGGCTGCAATAATTAATGGCTAATGAATATTATGAGATGATGATACCTTTCGGATTTAGTTGCTGAAGGAGCACATTTACCAGCTTACTAACTTTAGTTGCCAAAATTGAAATGGTCGGATTCTGGGTGACATTTTAGAAAAAAATATGGTTATAATTTTAACCTTAATTTTTAAAGGGGGGGGTGGACCGTTAAGCCAGCGGAAGGCCTTGGTCAGATGACCAAAAGCTCCAGTTGTGGCTCATCGTATGACTAAGACCCAAGTCAGGAAACACTACTTGTCCAGTTTTCTGACAAATCCTACCTAACCTAACCTGAAGAATGCCTCCTGTAATCGGCTTGAAACCATAAACATTTTTCCACATAAGTAAAAGGTTATGTAATATTTTGCTGCATAGATACTAATTTGTTAATTTTATTGAATTGAGAAAGGTGATATACTGGTTCTCATGCAATAATCTGAGAATTGGAGCAAGTAATTACCTCTAAGGTGATTACTTGCTGATGCTTCTTTTAAGTGGCTTAAGACTTAAAGTGCTAATGCTAGGGGATGCTGGTCTCTGTGTGATAATTAGAGAAAGCCTTATCTGATTGGCTTCAAGTATTGGGCGCTGGTGTATCTTAAATTAAGATTGAAATTGTGCTGCGTAAGTGTCACCTTGCTATTTAATTGATGAAAGTGATACATTATTTACCCTGTGATAACCTGTGACTGTATCGTGTGTCTTCATGTTTTCAATCATGCGATTTAATAGCATTAATAATTCATGCCTCACTCTGTACTATTCTTTTTTTCTCTACTTTAAGGTAAGGGAAGGTGGATATCATTGTCGGAACACTTAGGTACTGAGCGCTGGTATTACGGGATACAGAGAAACATTTTTTCGGATCACTGAGGTAGTGGATGTTTGGATTACGGGATACGGGGATATCTTTCTCGGATCATAGAGGTAGCGGAGGCTGGCCAGCTGGTTTTCTAGTACACGCGAGAATTATCACAGATCTGAATCTCTGTGATAATTTGAGTGAGTGTTCACCGAATTAGATGAGTGATAATTTTTTCTTGTGAACAAAATATCCCTTCTGTGAGTGAGTTTGATCACTCCCTCTTGAGTATAAGATAATTCCCACTTGTATATGCAATGATTCTCACTTGAGTGTACGATAATTCGCAGTCGAGTATACGATAATTCCCACTTGAGTGTGAGATCATTCCTACGTAAGTGTACAATAATGTCCATTTGGTGAACCATTATTCTCTTTCTCGAGAAAGAACATTTTTTAATTCCGGTATATATAATAATTCTCTCTTAAATGTTTAATAACATCGGCGTGTACGACAATCGCCCTTTCGAATGTACGATAATTGCCCTCTTGGGTGCACGATAAATCTACTTTGTGTACGATAATTAGCTCACCGGTTAACCCTCTTCAGTGTCCTATATTTTTCTTGTGTGTGCACCATGACTGCGGCGCAAACGGTAATTCCCCTCCTGAATGTAAAACACTTGCCTTTTAGTGTACAATAATTGCGTGAGAACAATAATTTCCTCTTTAGTGCACAAGTCCTTCTTGTTTGCTTAATAATTTCCTCCTAAGTCTTACGATAATTCTCTTTGGATTGAACTATACGTCTCTTTTGAGTGTGCGATAATTCTTTCTTGAGTGTACGGTACGAGAGTTTGTGCGTGTGTGATAATTCAGTGGTGGTGGTGTACGATAATTCAGTAGTAGTGTACGATAATTCAGTGCTGGTGTACGATAACGTAAACAAAGCTCATCTGGGGATGGTCTCAGTTCTCCATAATTCACATTAGCAAGTGAGAGGTGAGACTGATGACAGGCAAGGGAGAGGAAGGTGAGGGAGAGGGAGGTGAGGCAGAGGGAGGTGAGGGAGAGTGAGGTGAGGGAGAAGGAGGTGAGGCAGAGGGAGGTGAGGCAGAGGGAGGTGAGGGAGAGGGAGAGGGAGGTGAGGGAGAGGGAGGTAAGGCAGAGGGAGGTGAGGAAATGAGAGGTGAGGCAGAGACAAGCGAGGAAGTGAGATATGTGTGAGAGATAAAACATAAAGTAATGAGAGGTGAAAATATGAAAGAATGAACATACCTGTAACCGGTTTCTTGAGCTCTCGCAGCCATGTCCCATGAAAAGCTTCCCTGCTGACTGGTCCGTCAGGCTGTTGCTATTAACGGCCAGCAGGTTCACTTTGCCATCACATCCCGTCCGATCAAATACTCACACGAGACAGTGGTGCAGTTTCCTACTCTTCTCTGATAGCTACTGGCAACAGTTAAGAGTCTTGGTCCACCGATATCGAGCCAATGTTCTCTCACTGCTCCCATGGAGCTCCAGCTCTTCACGAAGTTTGTTTTGAACTTCCACTCACATCTCTCACTCTAGGAAATTGTCACGGTAGTGTGCGAATTGGAGACCTGGCAATCGAGTATCTGTCTCGCATGCAATATCAAGCATCTCTCTCTCTTTTCCTTTCTAGAGAGAATGGAGAAGAGAGAGGGAGGGAGGCGTTCCTAGTAATTTAGATATTTTATTGATTTTATGCCGGTTATATAATATCTCTGTACATTTTCCATCTCATCTTTTCTCCAGCTTTAAAAGGCACTTTGAGCACATGATAATTTTAGACGCATGAAGGTCTGAGGGTTCATGTTTTAAAGGCTCTCAAAATCTATTCTGTCATTTTCTTGGTCCTTTATTATATTGTTGTATTGTAGTTCTTCGACCTGTTCCATATAATCTGTGAAATATTCTGCCTGCGTTCTATGCTGTATTCTGTGCGCGTTTTATACATAAAATAAATAAATATCTTCATTTACTACAGGCCTAGTTGACATCAGTGACATATTACTATACAGAAAGCCCCTTCTTATGCTGAGCATTTCAGGCAAATTAGGTCAGTTTTGTCCCAGGATGCGACCCACACCAGTCGACTAACACCCAGGTACCCATTTTAAACCGATGGGTGAACAGGGACAGGGACAGCAGGTGTCTTATAGAAACACGTCCCTAATGTTTTCAAGCCGTACCGGAGAAGATTCGAACCCCGGACCTCAGTGTGTGAGAGGAGTGCGCTACCAATCGAGCTACATGATCAGCTGATCAGCTGAAAGTAATCTGAAATTTGTCTGTCGTCTACTAAATTGGCTTTCCTTTTATTTTGAAATTATCCACAAAACACTATGTCAAGGTGTAGTTGGTGCTTTTATCTGCCTGCTTTGAGGATGGGGCACAGTAACTGTCTTAGAACCTTGCCTTGAGGGCTATTAACTTTGCTCTGACAGGGCTTTGTTTTGCTTGTTAGACATTTACGTATCCATTTCTTTACTTTTTCTTTTACACCTGTGAACTAATTTTAGGAGCTATTACTCTAGGGATGTATTCGTCAAACTTATTTTTTATTAACACACTGGCCGATTCCCACCAAGGCAGGGTGGCCCGAAAAAAAAACTTTCACTATCATTCACTTCATCACTGTCTTGCCAGAAGGGTGCTTTACACTACAGTTTTTAAACTGCAACATTAACACCCCTCCTTCAGAGTGCAGGCACTGTACTTCCCATCTCCAGGACTCAAGTCCGGCCTGCCGGTTACCCTGAATCCCTTCATAAATGTTACTTTGCTCTCACTCCAACAGCACGTCAAGTATTAAAAACCATTTGTCTCCATTCACTCCTATCAAACACGCTCACGCATGCCCATGCTTCACACCCATATAAGAGCATTGGTAAAACTATACTCTCATACATTCCCCTCTTTGCCTCCAAGGACAAAGTTCTTTGTCTCCACAGACTCCTAAGTGCACCGCTCACCCTTTTCCCTTCATCAATTCTATGATTCACCTCATCTTTCACAGACCCATCTGCTGACACGTCCACTCCCAAATATCTGAATACATTCACCTCCTCCATACTCTCTCCCTCCAATCTGATATCCAATCTTTCATCACCTAATCTTTTTGTTATCCTCATAACCTTACTCATTCCTGTACTCACTTTTAATTTTCTTCTTTTGCATACCCTACCAAATTCATCCACCAACCTCTGCAACTTCTCTTCAGAATCTCCCAAGAGCACAGTGTCATCAGCAAAGAGCAACTGTGACAACTCCCACTTTATGTGTGATTCTTTATCTTTTAACTCCACACCTCTTGCCAAGACCCTCGCATTTACTTCTCTTACAACCCCATCTATAAATATATTAAACAACCAAGGTGACATCACACATCCTTGTCTAAGGCCTACTTTTACTGGGAAATAATCTCCCTCTTTCCTACATACTCTAACTTGAGCCTCACTATCCTCGTAAAAACCCTTCACTGCTTTCAGTAACCTACCTCCTACACCATACACCTGCAACATCTGCCACATTGCCCCCTATCCACCCTGTCATACGCCTTTTCCAAATCCATAAATGTCACAAAAACCTCTTTAGCCTTATCTAAATACTGTTCACTTATATGTTTCACTGTAAGCACCTGGTCCACACACCCCCTCTAATCGAATCGAATCGAGGACGACGAGAGCTGTCGTAAGATGGGAAGGAAGAAGGATATGGAAGGATGGAAATAACTGAAAAAGGATGGGGAGGAGGGGGAGAGGAGGAATCAAGGCAAGTGGCCCAACCACTTTGGGACATGTGGTACAAAAGTACTGGAGACGTAGATAGAGAGGCTTGACTGATGTCATTGCTTGGCTCACTAGGAGAGGATGGCGAAGGCAGCGGTAGAAGCTGGGAGTGTCAGAAGGCAGCAAGCAGGATGAGTTGGTTATGGTCTTAAACCGTTTATCAGTGCGGTAAATTGTTTTCGAGAGAGTTGTATCACACTTATGGGAGAGCTGTAGTAGTATTCGTTGGTTTGGAGTTGGTGGAGTATCTGGTTGTAGGTAGGGAATGGTCTTTCTTCGCTTTGGTACGATACAGTGTTGTCTTGGAGATGTTGGATGAGTTCTAGGCGAGTCATGCTTGCAGGGCACAGCCTCGTGGTGTAGAATATGAGTCCTTTGTGTTTAACCCATGGTGTTCCAGGTAATTGACGTGAGCTAAGTAGAGAAGGCGGTGGTGGAGTAGAGGAAGGTGGTGTTGCTTCGTTTTCAACTTCAGTAGACGAATTAGAAGATGTTTCTGGTGGTAAGGCTTCTGATTGGTTGGATTCAGTGAGAGGTGGTGGCGGTGGAGGCTTCTCATTGGTCGTTGTTGGATTGACGTCACTAGACACCCTTACCTTTCCTAAAGCCTCCTTGTTCATCTGCTATCCTATTCTCCGTCTTACTCTTAATTCTTTCAATAATAACTCTACCATACACTTTACCAGGTATACTCAACGCCTATAATTTTTGCACTCTCTTTTGTCCCCTTTGCCTTTATACAAAGGAACTATACATGCTCTCTGCCAATCCCTAGGTACCTTACCCTCTTTCATACATTTATTAAATAATTGCACCAACCACTCCAAAACTATATCCCCACCTGCTTTTAACATTTCTGTCTTTATCCCATCAATCCCAACTGCCTTACCCCCTTTCATTTTACCTACTGCCTCACGAACTTCCCCCACACTCACAACTGGCTCTTCCTCACTCCTACAAGATGTTATTCCTCCTTGCCCTATATACGAAATCACAGCTTCCCTATCTTCATCAACATTTAACAATTCCTCAAAATATTCCTTCCATTTTCCCAATACCTCTAACTCTCTATTTAATAGCTCTCCTCTCCTATTTTTAACTGACAAATCCATTTGTTCTCTAGGCTTCCTTAACTTGTTAATCTCACTCCAAAACTTGTTCCTATTTTCAACAAAATTTTTTGATAACATCTCACCCACTCTCTCATTTGCTCTCTTTTTACATTGCTTCACCACTCTCTTAACCTCTCTCTTTTTCTCCATATACTCTTCCCTCCTTGCATCACTTCTACTTTGTAAAAACTTCTCATATGCTAACTTTTTCTTTTTTACTACTCTCTTTACATTATCATTCCACCAATCGCTCCTCTTCCCTCCTGCACCCACTTTCCTGTAACCACAAACTTCTGCTGAACACTCTAACACTATATTTTTAAACCTAGCCCATACCTCTTAGACTCCATTGCCTATGCTCTCATTAGCCCATCTATCCTCCAATAGCTGTTTATATCTTACCCTAACTGCCTCCTCTTTTAGCTTATAAACCTTCACCTCTCTCTTCCCTGATGCTTCTATTCTCCTTGTATTCCATCTACCTTCTACTCTCAGTGTAGCTACAACTAAAAAGTGATCTGATATATCTGTGGCCCCTCTATAAACATGCACATCCTGAAGTCTACTCAACTGTCTTATATCTACCAATACATAATCCAACAAACTACTGTCATTTCGCCCTACATCATATCTTGTATACTTATTTATCCTCTTTTTCTTAAAATATTTATTACCTGTAACTAAACCCTTTTCCATACAAAGTTCAATCAAAGGGCTCCCATTATCATTTACACCTGGCACCCCAAACTCACCTACCACACCCTCTCTAAAAGTTTCTCCTACTTTAGCATTCAGGTCCTCTACCACAATTACTCCCTCACTTGGTTCAAAGGTTCCTATACATTCACCTAAACATCTCCCAAAATCTCTCTCTCTCCTCTACATTCCTCTCTTCTCCAGGTGCATACACGCTTATTATGACCCACTTTTCGCATCCAACCTTTACTTTAATCCACATAATTCTTGAATTTACACATTCATATTCTCTTTTCTCCTTCCATAACTGATCCTTCAACATTACTGCTACCCCTTCCTTAGCTCTAACTCTCTCAGATACTCCAGATTTAATCCCATTTATTTCCCCCCACTGAAACTCCCCTACCCCCTTCAGCTTTGTTTCGCTTAGGGCCAGGACATCCAACTTCTTTTCATTCATAACATCAGCAATCATCTGTTTCTTGTCAAAGGCACTACATCCACGCACATTCAAGCATCCCAGTTTTATAAAGTTTTTCTTCTCTTTTTTAGTAAATGTTTACAGGAGAAGGGGTTACTAGCCCATCGCTCCCGGCATTTTAGTTGCCTCATACGACACGCATGGCTTACGGAGGAAAGATTCTTTTCCACTTCCCTATGGACAATAGAAGAAATAAAGAAGAACAAGAGCTATTTAGAAAAAGGAGAAAAACCTAGATGTATGTATATATATATATATATATATATATATATATATATATATATATATATATATATATATATATATATATATGCATGTGCGTGTCTGTGAAGTGTGACCAAAGTGTAAGTAGGAGTAGCAAGATATCCCTGTTATCTAGCGTGTTTATGAGACAGAAAAAGGCACCAGCAAGCCTACCATCATGCAAAACAGTTACAGGTTTCTGTTTCACAGTCATCTGGCAGGACGGTAGTACTTCCCTGGGTGGTTGCTG
The DNA here is from genome assembly GCF_038502225.1 of Cherax quadricarinatus. Lineage (NCBI taxonomy): Eukaryota > Metazoa > Arthropoda > Malacostraca > Decapoda > Parastacidae > Cherax > Cherax quadricarinatus. The sequence goes on along the minus strand of NC_091302.1, from coordinate 16,641,532 downwards.
TTTAACAATCTACCACATGCCTTAGCAAAATTCGTGTAAATCACATAAGCATTTGAGTCTTCTTTCAGTGACTCAGTAATTTTGTTTTATTAATCTCATATTAATCTCTACTTGCCTAACACCCAAGTTCTGATTAGCCTCAGCTTTCCTACGAGGAGTTCTCAGAACTCCTATTAAATGTTCATATTTGCTGCTAAATATGCGTTTTTAAAGAGTAATAAAATCTATCCTAAACTGTACTCATTATCTTAACCTAACCTAACCTAATCCAACATATCCTGAACTGGCCTAGCGTAGCCTAATCCAACATATCCTGAACTAGCCTAGCCTAACCTACCCTAATCCTAACATAGCCTAACATAATATAATCTAAGGTAACCTAACATAATCTAATCTAATGTAACTTGATCTAACCCATTCTAAAACTCGAATAAATGATCTTTCTGTGTAAGGAACATTCAGATATTAACTGTGAAATCGCGTAAGAAAAGGAACAGTGTTAAATGAAGATATATAGTCGGACGACACCTTCCCACCATTCAGATGTCAGTGGACCACACAACAGAACGTTGAGGGTGAGAGTGAAGTGTCTATCGTGGCCGAGCATAACGGCTGCTGAACGCCTTGGCCTCCTCTCCGTCGACCCTTCAGGTAATAGCTTAGATATTCTCATGCAAATTACCCTCAGCGGGAGCCTCAGAAGTGAGTGCGACCCGTGGCCGAGGCGCGATAATTGTATTCATGAAGATGTTGTCCACTTACCATATTACTGCCGCCTTTACGGCCTTCTGCCACACCCAGAGATGAAGACTTAGTCCTGTGGTCACGATCATAAACTTGTGCAGGCCAGAGCGTAAACTTTAGACGTTAAGACTGTAAACTAGTGTTCTCCAGAGCGTAAACTTGTACGGCTGTGACCGAATACTTACAGCAGGTGGCTAAGGTAACTAAGTTATGTGACCATGAGTGAACCCTCGCTCGCTCGCTTTCTCTTTTTCTCTCTCTCTCTCTCTCTCTCTCTCTCTCTCTCTCTCTCTCTCTCTCTCTCTCTCTCTCTCTCTCTCTCTCTCTTTCACACACACACACACTCACTATATATCTGGAGTGAACAAGGTCTCAGGACCGTTATGTTTCCATAACAAAATGTCCTAATTCCTTACCCATGTGGCATTTAGGCATTAAGCACAGTTTAGAGGTACATATTATATACCAGATTTTTCACCATCTGAACATGATTCTTCTATCACTGCCTTCTCTAACATATCGGAATGCTGTTCTGAGGTTTGCTAGGCGCCCACATGCTGCAGCAGTTATTTGGATGATGTGCGCTTCAGGAGATGTGGCTGGTGCTATACTCACCCCAAGATCTTTTTCCTTGAGTGAGGTTTGTAGTCTCTGGCCCCCTAGACTGTACTCCGTCTGCGGTCTTCTTTACCCTTCCACAATCTTCATGACTTTGCACTTGGTGAGGTTAAACTCCAGGAGCCAATTGCTGGACCAGGTCTGCAGCCTGTCCAGATCCCTTCGTAGTTCTGCCTGGTCTTCGATCGAGTGAATTCTTCTCATCAACTTCACGTCATCTGCAAACAGGGACACTTCTGAGTCTATTCCTTCCGTCATGTCGTTCACAAATACCAGAAACAGCACTGGTCCTAGGACTGACCCCTGTGGGACCCCGCTGATCACAGGCGCCCACTCTGACACCTCGCCACGTATGTGTGTGTGTGTGTGTGTGTGTGTGTGTATGTGTGTGTGTGTGTGTGTGTGTGTGTGTGTGCGTGTGTGTGTGTGTGTGTGTGTATGTGTATGTGTGTGTGTGTGTGTGTGTGTGTGTGTGTGTGTACTCACCTAATTGTACTTACCTAATTGTGGTTGCAGGGGTCGAGACTCAGCTCCTGGCCCCGCCTCTTCACCGATCGCTACTGGGTCCTCTCTCTCTGCTTCCTGAGCTTTTTCATACCTCGTCTTAAAGCTATGTATGGTTTCTGCCTCCACTACATCACTTGTTAGGCTATTCTACTTCCTGACGACTGTGTGTGTATACTCACCTAATTGTACTCACCTAATTGTAGTTGCAGGGGTCGAGACTCAGCTCCTGGCCCCGTATGTGTGTGTGTGTGTGCGTTTGTTTAGAATATTTTGAGTTGAAAGCAGATATATAAGCAGAAATCACGAAATCGTAATAACACAATTGCGAACAAACAACGGTACGTGTGGGATTAGAACCCATGGCGGTGAGTCGCACCGGCCTGGAGTTTTACGAGTCACTTGCCATGGGTTTTAATCCCACCCTTTCCCATAACCTTCCTCTCACCAATCTCTTCTTCCTCAATACCCACTTTCCCGCTCACCCCAAAAGGGTCTTACCTAAATTCCCTTACCTCACCCCACCCATACCATGGTTTATTAGCAAGAATGTAATAAAAATGGAAAGGGTTGCGGTTTATTATCAATACATTCTATATATCATCACCGGTACACGTCAATGTTCCCGTATTTAAAATTCGTCTGTCGTCTCAGAACTTTGCCCAAATACTCACGGCTGTCAATTCTCAACCCACAGTCAGCTCTCAACCCCACATTTTTCAACTCATCCACCTTAGTTCTCATCTAATTTCTCTCAGCACACACGAAACAAAATAAAAGTTCCTGAGCACTAACATTTTTTTAATTATTATTTTTAGTGTCCACCAGTTCAGTGAATTTTAATAAATCTTGTATATATTATATTTTTGGCATTGTTTCCTCGTGGCCGCATTTTTAACACCCAAAATTTTACATATATCTTGCTGCAATTTTCCACGTGAAATTTTTGTGAAGTTATGTTATTATCTGAGAGGTTAGGTGACCACATGAATAATAATAATGATACTAATAATTATTATTATTATTATTATTATTATTATTATTATTATTATTATTTTAATTTTATTGTTATTATTATCATTATCATTATTATTGAGAATAGGGGTTTAGCTCATTAGCCAGTTGGAAGTATGCACCAGACACATACCTCTGCGCCGAAGATGCAAATTTGAGAGAGAGAGAGAGAGAGAGAGAGAGAGAGAGAGAGAGAGAGAGACAGACAGACAGACAGACAGACAGACAGACAGACAGAGAGACTCTCTTTGCAGGTAAAGACGGTGGATATCAGATCTTCTCAAAGGAAGCAGTAGACTCGGATGCACCTAAGGAAACTGGCTACAGAAATAAAGAACACTGGCCATAAACTGGTTATATCACGCAGAATCCAGGGGAGACAGAGGAAGCAACTTAAATGAAATAAGATGTAATTCCAGATCCTTCTTCTCTTACGCAAAATTCAGGTCTAGAACCTCATCCAGTATACGGTCTTTAATTAAAGGAGATCAAGCTTATACTGACGACAGTGAGGAAATGAGTGAAACACTGAAGTCACAATATGTTCAGTGTTCTGTGACTTATTCAGCAAACAAGTTTTTCGTAGAAGAGACACAAAACACCACTGACATTTCCACAAATTCTTAAGTAGCCCTATTTCCAGTTTACCGTCAAGAAGCCATCGACAATATGCCCATGTAGTCTCACCCAGGACCAAGCTCGTGGAACTCCATATTCATCAAAAACTGCAAGAAACCTTTTATAGCGAAAAAGCCTGGACACTGATGTCATGCCACAACCATTGAAAAATTCTGATATTAGCCAACTTCGCGAGGGTGACAGTAAACCAACTGCGATAAACTACAGACCAATAGCGCTACCTCAAAACATCAAAATCTTTGAATGAGTTCTATAAAGTAAGACTGTCATTCATAGAGAATCGCAATACAAGCACGACCCAACGTAGCATGGGTTTAGAGCGGGTCAGAGATTGCTACAACGGAGAGCTCGGTCCTCAAGGCATCGTGCTCGCCCCACTTCTGTTTTTCAGTTGTTTATATCCTACACAGACAGGGACATAAATGGCAGCAACGTAACATCCTTTATTGATGACACCGGAATTAATGAAAATGTCGCTCATCGAAGACACACTGAATCTTCAAGAAAATAAAAATAAATTCTAGTAGTGGGCGTCAGATAGCAATATATTATTTACTGAGGACAAGTTTCAAGTGCTTCGATATGGAAGAAGGGAGGAAATAAAGACTGAAACAGATTACAGGAAAAACTCAAATTAATCAACAGAGCGAAAGCTTCACGTGCGAGACTTGAGAGTGATGCTGCCAAAAGACCTCATATTCAAAGATCACAACGATGTCGCTATTGTTAACAAAGGCTGATTAAAAACACACCCTCCAACAAAGTTGGTGGGGTTTATAAAGTCCCATGTACTCAGTGTCCTCTCTCATATATTGGTCAAAGAGATTAACTTCTGGAAACCAGAATAACCCAACATAAACACTCAGTCAAGACAGGGCAGGAGTTGAACGCTATCTTTAACCACGTTAGTTCCTGTAATCACCCACCGGGGAGGGCTGCTGCTCAGACTAGTGTACCAAACAGTTCTGTCATAGAAACATAATTGAATCTTCTCCCTTGAAATATGACAGGAATACCGTACATAACAAATTATGGGATATACAAGTTCGATAGCTATTTATCAGAGACTATTGTACACAACCATAAACAACAATGCTATACAAAATCACAGGACTGCTCAATATGCCAGGTAGTTTCATGAGAGATTGGTGATGCGCGACCTGTGTCTACGCACCAAAACCTCATGCTACGTCAGTTGTGAATGGTTATATAACGCATATAGCTGTTATTGTACCACTCATTGACAGATACACAAGGTTATGTGATAACGTAGGCTGTGGGGTTAAAGGATATTTGAAGTAGAAATTTGGATCGTAGAAATATTATCGGAATGGTATAGAAGATTCCCAAGTAGACATATTAATCGATACTGAGAAGAATGGTAGATAATACTTAGGAAAATATAAAGAGATGTTTCTGAGTACCCCTGTGAACATTCGAGTACTCCAGACCAAGACATTTAAACGGACAAAGAGCACATTCATTTCCTTTCTTTTATTAATTTAAAAGGTTACACAGAATAATAGATAACCATATATATGGTATCCACTGAGAAACGTATTGTCTCAAGTCACTTGACCCGTTCTAAGCGGCTAGAAAAAGCTTGGGTCTGGTTATTATAGTTTCTAATTTCATAGTACCTGACATCTCAAAAACCCTTCCATCCCATATGGGGGGGGGAGGAAGTTGGCGGTGCGGAGTTGGCACCAACCATTGGCCCACATTCTGAGACAGACTGCGGCAGGCGCACTGCGCTGCTCTGAGCAAACTTCCCCTCACCCCTTCAGTTGCTGCCTTACTACGTTGTATAGCTCCTGATGATGCACTGAGAAGTGTGAAAGTACTTGACCTAAAGATTTCCACCCCCCATGGCTTCTCTTGCATATTTTTTTTTTAGCAAGTCGGCCGTCTCCCACTGAGGCAGAGTGACCCAAAAAGAAAGAAAATCCCCAAAACGAAAATACTTTCATCATCATTCAACACTTTCACTTCACTCATACATAATCACTGCTTTTGCAGAGGCGCCCAGATACAACAGCTTAGAAGCATATATGAAGATACTATATATATATATATATATATATATATATATATATATATATATATATATATATATATATATATATATATATATATACGTTGTGCCTAATAGGTGAAATTGGGAAATTATCAAGGAGATGGGGCTCATGTTAATGGACGTATTAAGAAGAGCATTTTGACGAGCGCAAAAAAGGACGCATATCAACGTACTCCATGAAACGTGACGCACTGCGAAAGACTTACTTAGATGGAAATTACTTTTATGGACGCACAAAAGAATGCATTTGGACGCATGCACTAAGAAAGAACACACAGCGACAGACACAGTAATAAGGGATGCACTGCAACGGATACTCTAAGGAGGCACGTACTGCGTCGGACGAAATAAGAGGGACGCAATCACAAATATGAGTTTTTCGTGTACATGCGGATATACACACACACCCACCCACCCACCAACACACACACACACACACACACACACACACACACACACACACAAACACACACACACACATATCCAGACTCACACATACACTCCCCCCCCCCTCACCACCGACAACTCACTTCTTCCCCTGATCCCTCCCCTCCCTCATTCACCCTCCCCTCCCCCGTTCACCCAGACCCTCCCGACCCCTCCCCACTCCTCTCCCACATAGCCACAGTTCCTCCACTACCTCCCCCCCCACACTCGGACATACACACTACTAACCTAACATACAGAACTACATAGGTTTCCCACTCTGAGGCAATCAGGATAAAACAAACATGGGTTGTCAGAGAGCAACAAGAAAAACCAAGGGACAGGAGGAGGAAGCTGCAAAGGAAGATTGGGCAGCAGAGCTCATAAAAAGAGATCATGAATGGGAAAAGAAACTAGAAGAACTTAGCATGAGAATGGAAGAGAGGATAGATATGGAAAGCAGGAAGTGGGAGCTGCATATCAAAGCAGCAGAGGCTAGGATACAGAGTTTAGAAGAGGAACTGAAAAATCTGAAACAGCCTAAAGAACTAAAGAACATTTTGGGATTGACAACAGAGACTGCTACCTCAGCCACAAATAAGGGGACTGTAGGGAAAGAAGGGGCACAACTGCATGGGGAGGCTCTATCAGAGGAGACTGTAGTAAATGAAAGAGCTAAGCTTTATGTGGAGGCCCTAACAGACAACAACAGAGCCCAAGGAAAGCCGAGAAGGGAAAATGACAGGCCACTGAGCCCAAGTATATTAGCCAGTGAAACTGAAGAAAGGAAAGCTGCAGTGCAGGAAACCAAATTAAATGAGGGGATACACAGGGATAAGCAGTGGGAGAATGAAAGGGTGAGGTCAGTCTTTGTGTATGGGCTCCACGAAGCTGAAGGGGAAACATATGAAGCAAGAAAACAAGGGGAAAAAAAAGCAATTGAAAGCATCATGAAAGCAATAGGAGAAGACGACATGACCCAGCTGGAAAATTTTCGGAGAATAGGGAAGTTTGTAAAAAAAAAGAACCCGGCCAGTGAAAGTGACCTTCAAGGCAGAAGCGACTCGGACCAGGATCCTGCAGGAGAAAGCACGATTAAGGGACATGCCAGCATACAGGAAGGTGTATCTCGACCGTGACAGATCACAAGAAGAAAGGCAGAAACTGAGAGAGATGTTACAAAGGCGAAAGGAGGAAAGAGAGGGGATGGAGAAGACAGACAGGAGATCCCAGACCCAGGAAGAAGATCAAATACAGCCTCCCTCACAGCTTCCTATAGAAGCCTCCCAACCAGGTCAACCCCAGTGCAACCAAACACTCTAAATCAAAACACCCATGCCACATCCAATGCCCCCACCCACTACATTACAAACTCCACCCCCACAGCAACAACCCATAGTTCCTTACCAGGTCTCCCACTTCCCCATCCCCAATATACCTCCCAGACCACAGTCTTAGAAAAGAAGTTGAAGGTGTGGTATACAAATGCAGATGGAATAACAAAAAAGTATGAGGAGTGGCACGAAAGAATCAAAGAGACATCCCCAGACATAATAGCACTCACAGAAACAAAACTCACCAGAATAATAACAGATTTAATCTTTCCATCCGGATACCAAATCCTCAGGAAAGACAGAGGGAGGAGAGGGGGAGGAGGAGTTGCACTGCTCATTAAAAACCAGTGGGATTTTGAGAAAATGGAAGGAATGGATGGCATGGGCGAAAGGGACTACTTAGTAGGAACAATCCAGTCTGAGGGACATAAGGTGATAATTGCAGTAATGTACAACCCACCACAGAACTGCAGGAGGCCAAGAGAAGAATATGATGAGAGCAACAGAGCAATGATCGACACACTAGGAGAGGTGGCCGGGAGAGCACACATGGGAGGAGCAAAGTTACTAGTTATGGGTGATTTCAATCACAAGGAGATTGACTGGGAAAACCTGGAGCCCCATGGGGGTCCCGAAACATGGAGAGCCAAGATGATGGATGTGGTACTGGAAAACCTCATGCATCAACATGTTAGAGACACTACCAGAGAGAGAGGAGAGGATGAACCAGCAAGACTGGACCTTGTATTCACCATGAGTAGTTCGGACATCGAGGGTATCATGTATGAAAGGCCTCTGGGAGCTAGTGATCATGTGGTTCTGTGCTTCGACTACATAGTTGAGCTCCAAGTGGAGAGAGTAGCAGGAATAGGCTGGGAAAAACCAAACTACAAAAGGGGGAATTACTCAGGCATGAGGAACTTCCTTCAAGACATTCAGTGGGAGAGGGAACTGACAGGAAAACTATGTATCAACAAAATGCAAGGAGGCAGAGGAGAGGTTTGTTCCCAAGGGAAACAGAAATAATGGGAAGAACAGAACGAGTCCTTGGTTCACCCAAAGGTGTAGGGAGGCAAAAACTAGGTGTACTAGAGAATGGAAAAGGTACAGAAGACAGAGAACTCAGGAAAATAAAGAAATCAGCCGAAGAGCCAGAAACGAATTTGCACAGATAAGAAGGGAGGCTCAGAGACAATATGAAAATGACATAGCATCAAAAGTAAAGACTGACCCGAAGCTGTTGTACAGCCACATCAGGAGGAAAACAACAGTCAAGGACCAGGTAATCAGACTGAGGAAGGGTGATGGGGAATTCACAAGAAACGACCAAGAGGTATGTCAGGAGCTCAACACAAGATTTAAAGAGGTATTTACAGTGGAACCCAGTAGGACTCCAGGAAATCAGAACAGGGGGGCACACCCGCAAGTGCTGGATGAGGTACATATAACTAAGGAGGAGGTGAAGAAGCTGCTATGTGAACTTGACACCTCAAAGGCGGTGGGACCAGACAACATCTCTCCATGGGTCCTTAAAGAGGGAGCAGAGATATTGTGTGAGCCATTAACAAAGATCTTCAACACATCACTTGAAACTGTGCAACTCCCTGAGGTATGGAAAATGGCAAATGTAGTCCCAATTTTTAAAAAGGGAGACAGACATGAGGCACTAAACTACAGACCTGTATCACTAACGTGTATAGTATGCAAGGTCATGGAGAAGATCATCAGGAGGAGAGTGGTGGGGCACCTGGAAAGAAACAAGTGTATAATTGACAACCAGCACGGTTTCAGGGAAGGAAAATCCTGTGTCACAAACCTACTAGAGTTTTATGACAAGGTGACAGAAGTAAGACAAGAGAGAGAGGGGTGGATCGACTGCATATTTTTGGACTGCAAGAAGGCCTTCGACACAGTTCCTCACAAGAGGTTACTGCAAAAGCTAGAGGATCAGGCACACATAACAGGAAAGGCACTGCAATGGATCAGAGAATACCTGTCAGGGAGGCAACAACGAGTCATGGTACGCGACGAGGTGTCAGAGTGGGCGCCTGTGACAAGTGGGGTTCCACAGGGGTCAGTCCTAGGACCTGTGCTGTTCTTGGTATATGTGAACGACATAACTGAAGGGATAGACTCAGAAGTGTCCTTGTTTGCAGATGATGCGAAGTTAATGAGAAGAATCAAATCGGATGAGGATCAGGCAGGACTACAAAGAGACCTGGACAGGCTACAAGCCTGGTCCAGCAACTGGCTCCTTGAATTTAACCCTGCCAAATGCAAAGTCATGAAGATTGGGGAAGGGCAAAGAAGACCGCAGACACAATATAGTTTAGATGGCCAAAGACTGCAAACCTCACTCAAGGAAAAAGACCTGGGGGTGAGTATAACACCGAGCATATCTCCTGAGGCGAACATCAATCAGATAACTGCTGCAGCATACGGGCGCCTGGCAAACCTACGGATAGCGTTCCGATACCTCAGTAAGGATTCGTTTAAGACTCTGTATACCATTTATGTCAGGCCCATACTGGAGTATGCAGCACCAGTTTGGAATCCACACCTAGTCAAGCACGTCAAGAAATTAGAGAAAGTGCAAAGGTTTGCAACAAGACTAGTCCCAGAGCTACGGGGATTGTCCTACGAAGAAAGGTTGAGGGAAATCGGCCTAACGACACTGGAGGACAGGAGGGTCAGGGGAGACATGATAACGACATATAAAATACTGCGCGGAATAGACAAGGTGGACAAAGACGGGATGTTCCAGAGAAGGGACACAGACACAAGAGGTCACAATTGGAAGTTGAAGACTCAGATGAATCAAAGGGATGTTAGGAAGTATTTCTTCAGTCATAGAGTAGTCAGGCCGTGGAATAGCCTAGAAAGTGACGTAGTGGAGGCGGGAACCATACATAGTTTTAAGGCGAGGTATGATAGAGCTCATGGGGCAGGGAGAGAGAGGACCTAGTAGCAATCAGCGAAGAGGCGGGGCCAGGAGCTGTGAATCGACCCCTGCAACCACAAATAGGTGAGTGCAAATAGTTGAGTACACAAACACACACACATACGTGGTTCTGAGCTTTGAATACATAGCAGAGTTACAAATAGAGAGTGTAACAGGAGTAGAATGGGAAAAGCCGAACTGTAAAAGGAGGACTACGCAGGTATGAGGAACTTCCTGCAGGAGGTTTAGTGAGAGTATTGGTAGGAAAGTAAGTAAACCAATGATAGACTACATAACAACAAAATTCAAGGAGGCAGTGGAAAGGTTTGTTCCCAAGGGCAACAGAAATCAATATCATAATGATATACAATAACGACAGGTTCGTAGGTAAGACACATAAGTAAGTTGCCTAAATGTTGCTTATGTGTCTTACCTACCGACAACAGAAATAATGGGAAGACCAGAATGAGCCCTTGGTTTACCCGATGGTGTAGGGAGGCAAAAACTAAGTGTGCTAGAGAATGGAAGAGCCATAAACGGATATACACAGATAAGGAGGGAGGCGCAGCGACAGTACGAAAACAACATAGCATCGAAAATCAAGTGTGACCCAAAACTGCTTTATGGCCACATCAGGAGGAAGACATCAGCCAAGGACCAGGTAATCAGGTTGAGGAAAGAAGGTGGGGAGCTCACAAGAAACGATCAAGAAGTATGTGAGGAGCTCAACATGAGATTTAAGGAAGTATTTACAGTGGAGACAGAAGGGGCACTGGGAAGACAAAACAGAGGGGTACACCAACAAGGGATATACCAATAAGTGTTGGATGAAATACACACAACCGAGGAGGAGGTGAGGAAGGTGCTGAGTGACCTTGATACCTCAAAGGGGGTGGGACAGTACATCTCTTCGTGGGCCCTTACAGAGAGAGAGCAGAGTCACTGTGTGTGCCACTAACCAAAATTTTTAACACATCCCTTGAAACTGGGCAACTACCCGAGGTGTGGAAGACGGCAAACGTAGTCCCCATCTTTAAGAAATGAGACAGAAATGAGGCACTAAACTATGCAAAGTCATGGAGAAGATTATCAGGAGGAGAGTGGTGGAGCACCTGGAATGGAACAAGACTATAAACGACAACCAGCACGGATTCATGGAAGGCAAATCCTGTGTCACAAACCTACTGGAGTTTTACGACAGGGTAATAGAAGTAAGACATGAGAGAGAGGGGTGCGTTGATTGCATTTTCTTGGACTGCAAGATGGCTTTCGACACAGTTCCTCTCAAGGGATCAGTGCAGAATCTAAAGGATCAGGCACGTATAACAGGAAGGGCACTGCAAGGGATCAGAGAATACATGACAGGAAGGCAACTGCGAGACACGGTACGTGATGAGATATCGCATTGGGCGCCTGTGACGAGCTGGGTCCCACAGGGGTCAGTCCTGTTACCAGTGCTATTTTTGGTATATGTGAATGGCATGATGGAAGGGATAGACTCAGAAGTTTCCCTGTTCGCAAATGATGTGAAGTTAATGAGGAGAATCAAATCAGATGAGTGTTAGGCAAGGACTACAAAGAGACCTGGACAGGCTGGACACGTGGTCCAGCAAATGGCTTCTAGAACTCAACCCTGCCAAATGCAAAGTCATGAAAATCGGGGAAGGGCAAAGAAGACTGCAGACAGAGTATAGAATAGGTGGCCAAAGACTGTAAACCTTACTCAAGGAGAAAGATCTAGGAGTGAGTATGATACCGAACACGTCTCTGGAAGCACACATTAAGCAGATAACTGCTGCAGCATATCGGCGCCTGGCAAACCTGAGAATAGCATTCCGATACCTCAGTAAGGAATCGTTCAAGACTCTGTACACCGTGTACGTCAGGCCCATACTGGAGTATGCAGCATCAGTTTGGAACCCACACCTGGTCAGGGACTCAAAGAAATTAGAGAAAGTGCAGCAGTTTGCAACAAGGCTAGTTCCAGAGCTAAGGTAAATGTCCTATGAAGAAAGATTAAGGGAAATAGGCCTGACGACACTGGAGGATAGGAGGGTCAGGGAGAGACATGATAACGACATACAAAATGTTGCATGGGATAGATAAGGTGGACAGAGACAGGATGTTCCAGAGATGGGACACAGAAACAACGGGTCACAGTTGGAAGTTGAAGACTCAGATGAGTCAAAGGTATGCTAGGAACTACTACTTCAGCCATGGAGTTGTTAGGAAGTGGAATGGTCTGGCAAGTGATGTAGTGGAGACAGGAACGATACATATTATTTAAGACGAGGTATGATGAAGCTCATAGAGCAGGGAGAGAGAGGACCAAGTAGCGGTCAGTGAAGAGACGGGGACAGGAGCTGAGTCTCAACCCTTGCAACCTCAAACAGGTGAGTACACACACACACACACACACACACACACACACATGAAATATCTCCTGAAGCGCATATCAACCAAATAACTGCTGCAGCACATGGGCGCCTGGCAAACCTCAGTATCGTAAGGGTTCTTAAATGGAGATATCGTAGGTTGAAGGTAGACACACTTGTTGGATGGTAACTATATATTGTCAGTCTGAGATGGTGAGGGATGGAGCCCGCCGCCTTGCCTGTCTGCTGAATGGTCTGCCGCCGAGTCAGAGCGGTTCAGAGGTATGAGCCTACACATGTGCATCCCGTGACGTCACACAAAGCCACAGGCCTACAAGGGATCTCGTATCTAAAGCACATGGATGATACTAATATGCTATGCTATATAATACTGGGAATACAGGGATCAGCAACTATGCTGACATCAGAACAGCATTCCGACATCTTAATAAGGAATCGTTCAGGACCCTGTACACCGTGTACGTTAGGCCCATATTGGAGTATGCGGCACCAGTTTGGAACCCACACCTAGCCAAGCATGTAAAGAAACTAGAGAAAGTGCAAAGGTTTGCAACAAGACTGGTCCCAGAGCTAAGAGGTATGTTCTACGAGGAGAGGTTAAGGGAAATCAACCTGACAACACTGGAGGACAGGAGAGATAGGGGGGGACATGATAACGACTTACAAAATACTGAGAGGAATTGACAAGGTGGACAAAGACAGGATGTTCCAGAGACTGGACACAGCAACACGGGGACACAGTTGGAAGCTGAAGACACAGATGAATCACAGGGATGTTAGGAAGTATTTCTTCAGCCACAGAGTAGTCAGGAAGTGGAATAGTTTAGGAAGCGATGTAGTGGAGGCAGGATCCATACATAGCTTTAAGCAGAGGTACGATTAAGCTCATGGTAGTAGCGACCAGGGCCAGGACTCGACCCCTGCAACCTCAACTAGGTGAGTACAACTAGATGAGTGCACACACACACACACACACACACACACACACACACAGTACAGTCTAGGGGGCCAGAGACTACAAACTTCACTCAAGGAAATAGATGTGGAGCACGACGGCTATATATAGGCAGGAAGAGGCAGTGGTGGTAGTGGTAGTGGTAGTGGTAGTAGTAGTAGTAGTAGTAGTAGTAGTAGTAGTAGTAGTAGTAGTAGTAGTAGTAGTAGTAGTAGGAGTAGTAGTGGTAGTAGTAGTAGTAGTAGTAGTAGTGGTAGTAGTGGGGAACTAAGGAGGAGGAGCCAGCCAAATACAAAGACAGGGGAGCACTGCAAGGGAGCTAGGTGCCCACAGAGGAAGAGCAAGTGCACAGAGGTGGGGGGAAGGGGAAGTGGTGAAATAAACTGGCCGATCTCTTTCTGACAGACTTAGGGAGCACAAAAATAGTGTTAGGCTTGCCGACACTAACAATGCTCTTTTCTGTCACGTCAGAGATCACAGCCATCCTATAGACTGGACTTCTGCTAAAACTGTCTTCCCTACTTCCAACTTTAACAGTCGCCGTCATGTTGAATCCTCTCTAATACACAACTTTACATAAGAACATAAGAACGAAGGAACACTGCAGCAGGCCTACTGGCCAATGCACCCAACCTAGTCAGGTCAGGTCACATCGACTTAAGGGAGGAACACGGCAACCGACCTGGTAGCAAAAGCTATGAGGTCCAACTCACACCCACCCACATCCACTCATGTATTTATCCAACCTATTTTTAAAGCTACACAACGTTCTGGCCTCTATAACTGTACTCGGGAGTTTGTTCCACTCATCCACAACTCTATTACCAAACCAGTACTTTCCTATATCCTTCCTGAATCTGAATTTTTCCAACTTAAAACCATTGCTGCGAGTCCTGTCTAGGCTAGATATTTTGAGCACACTATTTACATCCCCTTTATTTATTCCTGTCTTCCATTTATACACCTCAATCATATCCCCCCTAATTCTACGTCTTTCTAGAGAGTGCAGATTCAGGGCCCTTAGTCTATCCTCATAGGGAAGGTTTCTGATACATGGGATCAACTTTGTCATCCTCCTTTGTACATTTTCCAGAGAATTTATATCCATTCTGTAATACGGTGACCAAAACTGTGCAGCATAATTTAAATGAGGCCTAACCAAGGATGTATAGAGTTGAAGAACAACCTGAGGACTCCTATTATTTATGCTTCTTGATATGAAGCCAAGGATTCTATTAGCTTTATTGCGAACACTTATGCACTGTTGTCTTGGTTTCAGATTACTGCTAACCAGAACTTCTAAATCTTTTTCGCAATCCGTAATATTAAGTTCTACATTATTTAGTTTATATGTGGCATGGTTATTGTCCTGTCCAACATTTAGAACTTTGCATTTGTCTATATTAAACTGCATCTGCCACTTCTCCGACCACTGCATCAGTCTATTCAAATCTTCCTGGAGTGCTCGAATGTCCTCGTCAGAATGAATTCGACGGCCTATTTTGGTGTCATCGGCAAACTTGCCGATGTCGCTCTTTATGCCCTCATCTATGTCGTTTATGTAGATTGTGAAAAGCAGGGGGCCCAACACTGACCCCTCTGGAACACCGCTCATGACGCTTCCCCACTCTGATTTCTCCCCATTTATGCAAACTCTCTGCTGCCTATTTGTCAACCATGCCTCTATCCAGGAAAAAATTTCTCCTCCTATTCCATGTGCTTTAATTTTCCTCAATAGTCTCTGATGTGGGACCCTGTCAAAAGCCTTACTGAGGTCCATATACACAATATCATATTCATTACCATGATCTACCTCCTCAAATACCTTAGTGAAAAAAGTTAATAAATTCGTAAGGCAGGAACGCCCCTTTGTAAAACCATGCTGAGATTCGTTGATTAATTTATGCTTTTCAAGGTGGCTACGAACTGCCTCGGCAATTATTGATTCCATAAATTTTCCCACTATGGAGGTTAGGCTTATTGGTCTATAGTTCGAAGCTAAGGACCTGTCACCTGTTTTGAAAATAGGTATCACATTTACCATTTTCCACTTATCTGGCACCATGCCAGTTTGTAGTGATATGTTGAAAAGATTAGCCAAAGGTGTGCTAAGCTCCTCTTTACATTCCTTTAGAACCCTTGCATACAGTTCATCAGGGCCTGGGGATTTGTTAGGTTTTAATTTATCTATTTGCCTAAGGACCATGTCACTTGTGACCCTAATCGTGCACAGTTTATTATCGTCCTGTTCTACATAATTTATCATTACTGGAATATCGCTGGTATCCTCCTGTGTAAAAACTGAGAGGAAGTATGTGTTAAAAATTCTACACATTTCCTTATCACTGTCAGTGAGCTGACCCGAGGAACTTTTGAGTGGGCCTATCTTGTCCCTGATCTTACTTCTGAATACCTGAAAGAATCCTTTTGGGTTAGTCTTCGATTCTCTTGCAACTTTAACCTCATAATCTCTTTTTGCTTTTCTAATTCCCTTTTTTATTTCTCTCTTTAACTGAATATATCGATTTCTTAATTGCCCCTCTCCTCTTTTGATTTGCCTATATATGCCTCTCTTTTGACCAATCAGATATTTTAATCTATTGTTCATCCATTTAGGATCATTTTTGTTTGATCTGATTTCCCTATATGGAACATAATTTGACTGAGCAGCTAGAACTATGCCCTGGAAAGCATCATATCGGCAACCATCACCACTTACCTGACCCTTAGTCAGGTCATTCCAATTCAGCCCACCTAAGTAATTTTTCAGTCCTATGAAATCAGCCAAGCGAAAGTCAGGGACGGAGACTTGATTGCCATTATTAGGGGAATTCCATGATATATTAAAACTGAGTGATTTGTGGTCACTTTCCCCAAGCTCATCATTAACCTCAAGATTATTAATTAGTGTTTCCCTACTGGCAAGAACCAAGTCAAGGAGGTTATTTCCCCTAGTTGGCTCTGTCACAAACTGTTTTAAAAAACAATCCTGGATCGTATCAAGAAAGTCACCTGACTCTAAATTTCCTGTCAAATTGCTCCAGTCAATCTGTCTATAGTTGAAATCTCCCATTAGCACAACATTTTCGTATGTAGATGCCTTACGAATTTCGTCCCATAGAAGTTTACTGCACTCCCTATCAAGATTTGGGGCCCTGTAAATCACACCCAAAATTAGTTTTTCTCGGCCCTCGAGAAGCTGTAACCAAACAGATTCAGTGGCGGACGCTTTTAATTTAATATCTTGTCTAACACAACAATTTAAATTGTCTCTGACATACATCGCTACTCCACCACCTTTCCTGTTGACCCTGTCAGTGTGGAATAATTTATAGCCTTGTATGTTCCTTATTTATTTCATCACTTCCCCTTCCCCCCACCTCTGTGCACTTGCTATCCCTCTGTGGGCACCTAGTTCCCTTGCAGTGCTCCCCTGTCTTTGTATTTGACTGGCTCCTCCTCCTTAGTTCCCCACTACTACCACCACTACTATTACTACTACTACTACTACCACTACTACTACTACTACTACTACCACTACTACCACTACTACTGCCACCACTACCTCTTCCTGCCTATATATAGCCGTCGTGCTCCACTTCTGGTTAGTATGACTTTGTAAATGGTTCAAGTCGGAAGGAAAAAGATCTTGGAGTGAGTATAACACCAGGCACATCTCCTGAAGTGCACACCAACCAAATAACTGTTGCAGCATATGGGCGCCTAGCAAACCTCAGAACAGCATTCCGACACCTTAATAAGGAATCGTTCAGGACCCTGTACACCGTGCACGTTAGGCCCATATTGGAGTATGCTGCACCAGTTTGGAACCCACACCTTGCCAAGCACATAAGGAAACCAGAGAAAGTGCAAAGGTTTGCAACAAGACTAGTCCCAGAGCAAAGGGGTATGTCCTACGAGGAGAGGTTAAGGGAAATCGACCTGACGACACTGGAGAACAGGAGAGATAGGGGGGACATGATAACGACATACAAAATACATAAAAATATACGACAACCAGCACGGTTTTAGCGATGGAAAATCCTGTGTCACAAACCTGGAGTTTTATGATAAGGTGATGGAAGTTAGAGAAGAGAGAAAGAGAGTGCGGTGGGTAGATTTCATTTTCTTGGACTGTAAGAAAGCTTTCGATGCAATTCCACATAAGAGACTAGTACACAAGCTAAAGGAGTAGAAAGGTGCAACAAGAAAGGCACTGCAGTGGATCAGAGAATATCTGACAGGAAAGCAACAACGAATAATGGCACGTGACGAGGTGTTAGGGTGGGCGCCTGTGGCGAGTGGGGTTTCACAGGGGTCAGTCCAAGGGCTGGGTCTCTTTCTGGTATATACGAATGACACGATGAAAGAGATAGATTCAGAGGTGTCCCTCTTTGCAGACGATGTGAAGCTAATGCGATGAATTCAGTCGGATGAGAATCAGGGAGGACTACAAAGGGATCTGGACAGGCTGCATGCCTGGTCCAGCAACTATGTCCTGGAGTTTAACCTCAGTAAGTGCAAAATCATGAAGATTGAGGAAGGTCAAAGAAGACTTAAAACAGAGTTCAGGCTAGGGGGCCAAAGACTGTCAACTTAACTCAAGGAAAAGGATCTTAGGGTGAGTATCATACCGAGTACGTGTCCTGAGGCGCAGATCAACCAAATAACTGCTGTAGCATATGGGAGCCTTGCAAACCTAAAAATAGCATTTCGGCACCATAGTAAGGAATCATTCAAAACTCTGTACACCATGTATGTCAGGCCCATATTAGAGTATGCAGTATAAGTTTGGAACCCACACCTGGTCAAGCACGTCAAGAAATTAGAGAAAGTGCTAAGGTTCACAGCAAAACTAGTGGGGCATACAAAGAGTATGTCACAATTTTTTCGGCGTATGTCACACTCCCATATAGGATGCCTCTCAAAGAGCGAACCGGTGCTAAGGGATTAGCGATCAATAGGGTACTCATCGTTAAATCAGTACCTTGGTTCATTGATCAATCACAGGCAAGCCCGCAAGAGCTGATGCAAAGTGGTTCACTTGCAGGAAGCTTTTGGCAGACTTGCCTACATGCTGGGTGAGTATGGTGTTCTCTCTCTGGCTTCTGCTTTGCCATCTGTCACTGCCATATACACATATTATTACTCTATCTGTACATATTGTACATAGTGTACATATTTGTACATAGTGGGTGAAACCAAAATATACATTATAGTCTACTGCTGAGTTTGTTTGCTCAAATTCCTATTACGATCAGATGTTACAGGCATAATAACTAGTCCCGAAGCTAAGAGGTATGTCCTACAAGGAAAGATTTAAGGAAATCGATATGATGACACTGGAGGACAGAGGTGGTAAGGAATAGGACATGATAACGTCATATAAAATATTGTGAGGAATTGACAAGGCAGAGACGGACAGGATGTTTAGGAGATGGGACACAACAATAAGGAGTCACACCTGATAGCTGAAGACTCATATGAGTCACAGGGATATTAAGAAGTATTTCTTCAGCCATAGAGTTGTCAGGAAGTGGAACAATCTGGAGAGTGATGTGGTGGACGCAGGATCCATACATAGCTTTAATAAGAAATACGTTAAAACTCATGGAGCAGGGAGAGAGTGAACCAAGTAGTGGCCAGCGAAAAGGCGGGCCAGGAGCTGTGATTCGATTCCTGCAACCATAAAATAGGTGATTATAATTGGTGAGTGCACACACACACACACACACACACACACATGTCATGCAGACGTGGGTGCACAAGGATCCGAGAACCTTAGTGTTTTTAAGGTGTGCAGTAACTGCTAGCAGTAAACAGTGGTAGTGACAACGTCAGTGAACAATTCTACGAGTGATAACTAAAGTTATTAGTTAAAAAAAAGTCGAGAGGAAGCCTGAAATCATTAATATTTCAAAGTGCCAAACCGTTAGGAGCAGTAAGCACCTGTTGCCACACAGATTCAAATATACAAAGATCAGAGTGAGTGTGGAAGTGGGTGTTCAAGAATTACCAGCATTTGGATGACAAGTGAAATGTGGGGCACCATACAGTGAGAGTGAAAAAGTTAATAAGCAAAATGAGAAAGGAAAAATAAAACATATAAAATAGGGAAAGTGGCAGAGTAGGCCTGCTGAAGCAGTGTCATCACAACGAGTTGTGTGCCATTATTCATATAAAGTGAAGTGTATATAATGTGAAGTGTATACTATCATAAGTGAAAAGTGTAATCGCGTGAGGAACGTGGGATGTATGAGCATATATGGTTATAAGCATCACAGGTGAAGGATCTCCAAAATAGTGATAGAAGGCCTATGTACGACGACTATGTCATCAGCATCTGGCAGCTTGTCACCTCACCGCTGCCAGCGCAAGTATTACTCATCTATTGTGGTTGCATGTTGGCTCAGGATTCTGGTCTTGCATCACTGTTAGATACTGGTCACTCACTCCTGCAAGCTATTACCAGAATTAGGATAGAAATAGCATAGATAAAGTGAAGATAGTGTTGAGGAGAGTGTGAGGAGAGCAGACTAGCAAGGGGTAACGTAGCATTACTACTGGTAGTTATTAGCAGTATGAATACTTGGGAAGTTAGGAAGTCCTCTCTCAATGTGAGCAAGGAATAGCATAATAGCCAGCAGTAATTGATACTTAAATCCAGAAAGGGCAATAAGTGGAGATTGTAGCAATACTAGGAAAGACAGCTGGGACTAAATTTGAGCCTACACGACAGAGAGGTATAACAGATCTTTTAACCACAACAACCTCTCCCCTACCCCCCCTAACCATCTCTCCCTCACACGCATACACACACACAAGGGTAGGCGCTCATAGAAGCTTTAGACCATAGTAGCAATTTCCGCTTTTTATAACTCAGAATTACTGGTATGTATTAGCAGTATCTCCCCCTCAGACCTCCCCCATACACACGAACACACACATATACACACATACACACATGCACACACACCTGCACTAGGCGAATACACACACACACACACACACACACACATACACACACACACACACATGCACACACTCACATGAACACATTCACACACACACACACACCCGTAAGGACCCCGTTATCAAGTGGTCACTCTACCCTCAGCCTTCTTTCCCCTCCATCCCCTTCTAGTCCCCTCACACACACACACACCTTCCCCACTTCTAAGGGTCACTCATCCTTCTCTCCCCCTCCCCCTCCCCCCTTAATCCCATCCCTCTCTCTCCCACACATGCACACACACATACACAAGCACACATACACAAGCCCATATACACTTGACACAAACACATACTCCCTGTTCCCCTAACCACCTCTCCCCCTCCCCTAGCCACCTACCCCTCCCCCAAACCATCTAACCCCTCCCCCAAACCATCTAACCCCCTCCCCAACCACCTCTCCCCCTCCAATAACCATCCTCCCCCTCCTCCCATAACCATCCATCCCCACTCCCCCCTAACCATCTATTCCCCTCCCCCTAACCATCTCTCCCCCTTCCTTCTGTGGAGCAATGTGGCAACCTAGAACTAGGATGAGAATAAAGGGCCCAAAGGATGAATCTGGGAGGGAGGACTGGGAGGCAGAGCTCAAAAAAAGGGAGGAAGACTGGGGAAGGAGGCTAGATGAGCTTACAAAGAAGATGGAGGAGAGGTTAGCAGCAGAATCCAGAAGATGGGAGCAACATGCCACAGTAGCAGAAGCCAAGATACAGAGATTAGAAGAGGAGCTGAGACATCTGAAACAGCCTAAAGACAAAGATAATGCAGAAGTAGCATCAGCAATGTCTACATCAGACACAGACAACGGGTCTGAAGGGAGCATGGAAGCTAAACTGAATGCAGAGGTCCTGTCAAACCCACATGGGGCCAAAACAAAGACAGGGAGCACACTAGGACAGAATGAGAGGTTGGAAGACATTGAAGGAACTAGGACATGTGCAGGGACCTTACCAGACACTTGGGGAAGCCAGGAACTGGTGAGCAGGAAGGACAAACCAATGAGCATAGGGGCCACAGCTAGGGAAGGGAATGAAGGAAGGAACACTCCACGGAAAGGAACTAAAACATCTCAGAGGATGCAATGGGAGTCACAGTGGGAGGTGGAAAGGGAGAGATCAGTTTTTGTCTATGCGCTAGATGAAGCTAAAGGGGAAACTTATGAGGAAAGAAAGCAGGAGGAGAAAAAAGCGATTTTAGGTATCAAGAAGGTGATAGGCGAGGGAAACATGACCCAGGTGGCAAATTTTCAGAGAATCGGGTGGTTCACAAAGAAAAGGAATCGGCCTCTCAAAGTAATTTTCAAGGCAGAATCAACCCAAACCATGATCCTGCAGGAGAAAGCACGGCTGAGAGGCAGGCAGGAGTTCATGAGTGTGTACCTCGATCAAGACAGAACACAGGAGGAAAGGATGATACTGAAAGAGAGAGTGCAAAAACGAAAGGAGGAATGAGAGGAAATGAAAAAGAAGAGCAGAATAACCCAGGAACAGGTGGAAGGACAAGCACACCCCCCAGAAACACCTGCAGAAGGACTCCAGCCACGACACCCCCAAGGCAACTGAACAATCCAAACCAACCATCACACAATGATCCCTCTGTTCCCCCCCCCACGCACCACGAACCCTACCCCTACAGCAACCCCCTATGGGAGCTCTTCCTCCACCTCCACTGCAACCCCCCACAGGCCCCCACCAGGGCTCCTGCTCTCCCAACCCCAGTATTCCCCCAGGACCACAGTTACAGTATTAGAACAGAAGTTGAAGGTTTGATACACAAATGCGGATGGATTAACAAATAAATATGAGGAATGACAAGAAAGAATAAATGAGCAGTCCCCAGACATCATAGCAGTTACAGAAACAAAATTCACGGAGACAATAACAGATGCAATCTTCCCACCAGGATACCAGATCATGAGGAAAGATAGAAGGGGCAGAGGGGGAGGAGGGGTTGCTCTTCTCGTAAAAAACAGATGGAAATTCGAGAAAATGGGAGGCGTAGACGAGACAGGAGGAAGGGGCTACATAGTAGGTACACTTCAGTCTGGGGAGCACAAGGTGGTCATTGCAGTGATGTATAATCCACCACAGAACTGCAGGAGGCCAAGAGAGGAATATGAAGAGAGCAACAGCGTAATGGTGGACACACTTGCTGAGGTGGCAAGAAGAGCTCACTCCAGCAGAGCAAAGTTGCTGGTTATGGGGGATTTCAACCACAGGGAGATTGACTGGGAAAACCTGGAGCCATTTGGGGGTCACAAAACATGGAGAGCCAAGATGTTGGATGCTGCGCTGGAAAGCCTCATGCACCAACATGTTAAGGGCACTACCAGAGTGAAAGGGGAAGATGTACCAGCAAGATTGGACCTTGTGTTCACCCTGGGCAGTTCAGACATTTTAGGACATCAC
Organism: Cherax quadricarinatus; assembly: GCF_038502225.1. Taxonomy (NCBI): domain Eukaryota; kingdom Metazoa; phylum Arthropoda; class Malacostraca; order Decapoda; family Parastacidae; genus Cherax; species Cherax quadricarinatus. The sequence continues at coordinate 16,618,465 of NC_091302.1, read as the reverse complement.
CTATGAGAGTCCCCTAGTAGCTAGCGACCACGTGGTTCTGTGCTTTGAGTACATAGTAGAGTTGCAAGTGGAGAGAGTAACAGGAGTTGAATGGGAAAAGCCTGACTATAAAAGAGGGGACTACATAGGGTTGAGGAACTTCCTGCAGGAGGTTCCGTGGGACAGAAAACTGGCAGGAAAGCCAGTAAATGAAATGATGGAATATGTAACAAAAAAATGCAAGGAGGCAGTGGAAAAGTTTATTCCCAAGGGCAACAGAAACAATGGGAAGACCAGAACTAGTCCCTGGCTTATCCGACGGTGTAAGGAGGCAAAAACAAAGTGCAATAGAGAATGGAAAAAGTACAGAAGGCAGAAAACACACGAAAATAGGGAGATCAGTCGCAGAGCCAGGAATGAGTATGCACAGGTAAGGAGGGAGGCCCAGTGACAGTATGAAAATAACATAGCATCGAAAATCAAGACTGACCCGAAACTGTTGTATAGCCACATCAGGAGGAAGACAACAGTCAAAGACCAGGTGATCAGTCTGAGGACAGAAGGTGGAGAACTCACAAGAAATGATAAGGAGGTATGTGAGGAGCTAAACAGGAAATTTAATGAAGTTTTTACAGTAGAGACAGGAAGGGCTCTGGGAAGACAGCAGAGAAGGAAACATCAAGAGGGAATATACCAACAAGTGTTGGATGACATACAAACAACCGAGGAGGAGGTGCAGAAGTTGCTAAGTGACCTTGATACCTCAAAGGCGATGGGACCGGACATCTCCCCATGGGTCCTTAGAGAAGGAGCAGAGATGCTGTGCATGCCCCAAACCACAATCTTCAACACATCTCTTGAAACTGGGCAACTACCTGAGAAATGGAAGACAGCAAATGTAGTCCCCATATTTAAGAAAGGAAAGAGAAATGAGGCACTAAACTACAGACCTGTGTCTCTGACATGTATTGTGTGCAAAGTCATGGAGAAGATTATCAGGAGGAGAGCGGTGGAACACCTGGAACGGAAAAAGATTATAAATGAAAACCAGCATGGGTTCATGGAAGGCAAATCCTGTGTCACAAACCTTCTGGAGTTTTATGACAGAGTAACAAAAGTAAGACACGAGAGAGAGGGGTGGGTTGATTGCGTTTTTGTAAAGACTGCAGGAAGGCCTTTGACACAGTTTCCCACAAGAGATTAGTGCAGAAGCTGGAGAATCAGGCGCATATAACAGGAATGGCACTACAATGGATAAGGGAATACCTTTCAGGGAGGCAACAACGAGTCATGGTACGTGAAGAGGTATCACAGTGGGCGCCTGTGACGAGCGGGGTCCCACAGGGGTCAGTTCTAGGACCAGTGCTATTTTTGATATATGCGAACGACATGATGGAAGGAATAGACTCTGAAGTGTCCCTGTTCGCAGATGATGTGAAGCTGATGAGAAGAATTAAATCATAAGAACATAAGAACATAAGAAAGGAGGAACACTGCAGGAGGCCTGCTGGCCCATACTAGGCAGGTCATTTACAATTCATCCCACTAACAAAACATTTACCCAACCCAATTTTCAATGCTACCCAAGAAATAAGCTCTGATGTGAAAGTCCCACTCAAATCCAACCCTTCCCACTCATGTACTTATCCAACCTAGATTTGAAACAACCCAAAGTCCTAGCCTCAATAACCCAACTAGGTAGACTGTTCCACTCATCAACTACCCTATTTCCAAACCAATACTTTCCTATGTCCTTTCTAAATCTAAACTTATCTAATTTAAATCCATTACTGCGGGTTCTCTCTTGGAGAGACATCCTCAAGACCTTATTAATATCCCCTTTATTAATACCTATCTTCCACTTATACACTTCGATCAGGTCTCCCCTCATTCTTCGTCTAACAAGTGAATGTAACTTAAGAGTCTTCAATCTTTCTTCATAAGGAAGATTTCTGATGCTATGTATTAATTTAGTCATCCTACGCTGAATGTTTTCTAACGAATTTATGTCCATTTTGTAATACGGAGACCAGAACTGAGCTGCATAATCAAGGTGAGGCCTTACTAATGATGTATAAAGCTGCAGTATGACCTCTGGACTTCTGTTGCTTACACTTCTTGATATAAATCCCAGTAATCTATTTGCCTTATTACGTACGCTTAGGCATTGCTGTCTTGGTTTAAGGTTGCTGCTCACCATAACCCCCAAGTCCTTTTCGCAATCTGTATGGCTAAGTTCTACATCATTTAATTTATAAGTACTAGGGTTATGGGCACTCCCAAGCTTCAGAACCTTGCACTTATCTACATTGAACTGCATCTGCCACTTTTCTGACCAAGAATAGAGTTTGTTTAAATCCTCCTGAAGTTCCCTAACATCTACGTTTGAATCAATTATCCTACCTATCTTTGTGTCATCGGCGAATTTGCTCATATCACTAGTAATTCCCTCATCAAGATCATTGATATATATTATAAACAACAACGGGCCCAAGACCGATCCCTGTGGAACGCCACTTGTTACAGATCCCCACTCGGATTTAACCCCATTTATGGACACTCTCTGCTTCCTGTCAGTGAGCCATGACTCGATCCACGAGAGCACTTTTCCCCCAATGCCATGGGCTGCCACTTTCTTTAACAGTCTATGGTGCGGAACTCTATCAAAAGCCTTACTAAAATCTAAGTAAATAATATCAAATTCTTTATTGTGGTCAACAGCCTCAAAAGCTTTACTGAAGAAAGTTAATAAATTAGTTAGACAAGACCGGCCTCTTGTGAATCCATGCTGAGTATCATTAATCAAGCTATGCTTATCGAGATGGCTTCTTATAATCTCAGCTATAATTGACTCTAGTAATTTGCCTACAATTGAGGTCAGGCTTATTGGGCGGTAATTTGACGGTAACGACTTGTCCCCTGTTTTAAAAATAGGAGTTACATTAGCCATCTTCCACATATCAGACACTACACCTGTTTGAAGAGATAAATTAAAAATATTAGTTAATGGTTCACAGAGTTCCATTTTGCATTCCTTAAGAACCCTTGAAAAAACCTCATCAGGACCCGGCGACTTATTTTGCTTCAGTCTGTCTATCTGCCTCACAACCATCTCACTAGTGACTGTGATGTTACATAATTTATCTTCTTCTAGCCCACTGTAAAAATTAATTACTGGAATATTGTTAGTGTCTTCCTGTGTAAAAACTGAGAGAAAATAATTATTTAAAATCAAGCACATTTCATTCTCATTGTCAGTAAGTTGCCCATAGTTATTTTTAAGGGGACCTATCTTATCTCTAACTTTTGTTCTATAGACCTGGAAAAAACTTTTTGGGTTAGTTTTAGAATCCCTAGCAACTTTAATTTCATAGTCCCTTTTAGCTTTTCTTATCCCCTTTTTAATGTCCCTCTTAATGTCAATATACTGATTCATAAGATGACCCTCACCTCTTTTGATACGCCTATAAATTCCTTTCTTATGCCCTAGTAGATATTTGAGCCTATTATTCATCCATTTTGGGTCATTTCTATTTGATCTAATTTCTTTATATGGGATAAACGCTCTTTGAGCAGCATGTATAGTGTTCAGAAAACTGTCATATTGATAGCTCTCTTCGTTACCCCAGTCAACAGATGATAAGTGTTCTTTAAGCCCATCGTAATCTGCTAAGCGAAAATCTGGGACTGTTACTGAGTTATCGCTACTATCGTACTTCCATTCAATGCTAAATGTAATTGATTTGTGGTCGCTAGCACCCAGTTCCTCTGAAATTTCTAAATTATTAACAAGGGATTCATTGTTTGCCATAACTAAGTCAAGCAGGTTATTTCCCCTTGTAGGTTCTGTCACAAACTGCTTCAAAAAACAATCCTGAAATACTTCTAAGAAGTCGTACGATTCTAAATTCCCAGTCAAGAAATTCCAATCAACATGACTAAAGTTAAAGTCTCCTAGAATTACTACATTATCGTGCCTTGTGGCCTTAACAATTTCCTCCCATAGTAGTTTCCCTTGGTCCCTATCTAAGTTAGGGGGACGGTATATCACTCCTAAAATCAGTTTTTCATGCCCCTCTGAAAATTCTATCCAAACAGACTCTGTATGTGTTACTTCAGACTTAATACCCGTTTTTATGCAACAGTTCAAGCGATCTCGGACGTACAATGCCACCCCACCCCCCCTCCCAATACTTCTATCTTCTTGGAACAATTTAAAACCCTGAATATGACATTCCGCAGGCATGTCCCGACTTTTTGAATTAAACCACGTCTCAGTTAAGGCAAATACATCAATGTTACCTACCCTAGCAACTAATCTCAACTCGTCCATCTTATTCCTAGCACTACGGCAATTAGCATAATAAACATTGAAAGACTCTCCTTTCTCTTTACCCTTCCTGCTCATTTCTATTCTTCTACTAAACCTATTACCGTCTTTATCACCCAAGGTCCCTGGCTTTTCAATATCTATCTCGTTCTTATTATTACTAGTTCCCCTAGAACTCGTAATATTACTACACTGGGACTTCACTGTTTTCCTGCCAAAACCCATACCACTAACTATTCCTAGTTTAAAGTCCTAACTGCTCCCTCCACTGCAGTTGCCAGTGCTCCCACCCCACACCTAGATAAGTGAACCCCATCCCTAGCATACATGTCATTTCTGCCATAGAAGAGGTCCCAGTTGTCAATGAATGTTACCGCATTTTCCTTACAGTATTTGTCCAGCCAGCAATTGACACCAATTGCCCTGGACAACCATTCACTTCCAACTCCCCTCCTTGGCAAAATACCACATATGAGAGGGTTCCCACCCTTACTTCTAATTATTTCTATTGCTGACCTATACCTGCTAATCAGGTCCTCACTCCTACGTCTGCCAACATCGTTGCCTCCAGCACTGAGACAGATAATAGGATTGCTCCCATTACCTCTCATGATGTCATCCAGACGGCTAACAATATCCTCCATCCCAGCCCCAGGAAAGCAAACTCTCTGTCTCCTACTCCTGTCCTTCAAGCAGAACGCCCTATCCATATACCTAACTTGGCTATCCCCAACAACAACAATATTCTTACCTTCCTTAATGTCTTTCGTCGTGTCGTTCCCAGTAGTCAACTCACATTCGTCGGGTAGCACTGAGAATGTATTGGATGTTTCCACAACAGTTTCCACGGCAGTCTCTTTCTTCTTCATCGTTTCTACCTTTCCATTCGTCTTCTTGATCGTCAACTTCTTTCCCTGCTGTCCAGCCACTGACCAGTTTCCCTTCTTGACCTGAGGACTCAAAACAGGAGGACTACTACGAATCTTCTTGTTCTCCTCGGTCAATCGCCGAATTTCCAAATTCGCCAACCTCAATTCTTCCTTAAGCTGTTGGTAAAGTTGCTCGATGGAGGGCATCTTGCTTCAATTCTAGAGAGCGCGCAAACAGGTCTTCACAGAGCCAAGTACACGTCAACACTGCGCAAATGCCAACTCAATCAGGAGCTACTGCGCAGCACGTCCGCACGGCCCAATAGCAAAGAGACGTGGAGAGGCTGGACATGTGGTCCAGAAACTGGCTTCTCGAATTCAACCCTGCCAAATGCAAAGTCATGAAGATTGGGGAAGCGCAAAGAAGACCGCAGACAGAGTATAGGCTAGGTGGACAAAGACTACAGACCTCACTCAGGGAGAAAGACCTTGGGGTGACCATAACACCGAGCACGCCACCGGAGGCACACATCAACCAAATAACTGCTGCAGCATACGGGCGCCTGGCAAACCTGAGAATAGCGTTCCGATACCTTAATAAGGAATCGTTCAAGACACTGTACACTGTGTATGTTAGGCCCATACTGGAGTATGCAGCACCGGTCTGGAACCCACACTTGGTCAAGCACGTCAAGAAGTTAGAGAAAGTACAAAGGCTTGCAACAAGGCTAGTCCCAGAGCTCTGGGGAATGTCGTACGAGGAAAGGTTGAGGGAAATCGGACTGACGACACTGGAGGACAGAAGGGTCAGGAGAGACATGATAACGACATACAAGATCCTGCGGGGAATAGACAAGGTGGACAGAGATAGGATGTTCCAGAGAGGGGACACAGAAACAAGGGGTCACAACTGGAAGCTGAAGACTCAGACGAGTCACAGGGACGTTACTAAGTATTTCTTCAGTCATAGAGTCGTCAGAAAGTGAAATAGCCTAGCAAGTGAAGTAGTGGAGGCAGGAATCATACATAGTTTTAAGAAGAGGTATGACAAAGCTCAGGAAGCAGAGAGGGAGAGGACCTAGTAGCGATCAGTGAAGAGGCGGGGCCAGGAGCTGAGTCTCGACCCCTGCTACCACAATTAAGTGAGTACAATTAGGTGAGTACACACACACACACACGCGCGCACAAACACACACACACACACACACACACACACACACACACACACACACACACACACAAACACACACACACACACACACACACACATACACACACACACACACACACACACACACACACACACACACACACACACACACACACACACACACACACACACACACACACTCACACACAGGTGGAACACCTGGAAAACAGTGGAATCATAAAAACAGGCTGCAGTGTTTTTGAGGGGGTAAATCGTTTCACAAATCTTGATTCTACAGCAAGATAGCGAAACTTAGACAAGAGAGAGAGAGAGAGAGAGAGAGAGAGAGAGAGAGAGAGAGGGATGGGTGGACTGTATATATTTGGACTGTAAGAAGGCGCTCGATACAGTACTTCACAGTTGACTATGAGAAAATCTAGAGGAGAAGGCAAGAAAAATCAAGGAAAGTGCTGCAGAGAATTATAGTATATTTAACATGAAGGAAACGACGAGTTACTCTCCTGTAAGAGACATCAGAATGGACATGTTTGATGAATGGAGTTCCACAAGGGACGGTTTATGGACCAGTACTGTTTCTGGTGTATGTAAACAATATGACAGAAGAAATCATGTCAGAAGTGTCCCTGTTCGCAGCTGTGAAGCTGATGAGTAGACCAGGAATGATTACATATAGATCTAGACAAACTGCAGGAATGAAAACTGGGAAGGGTAAAGGAGACAAGAAATAGAGTAAAAGCCGAGGGTAGAAAAGCTTCAACCCTAAAGGAGAAGGAACTCTGGGTGAGCATTGTTCCCACTATTTCGGCTGAGGCACACATTAATCAAATATCGGCCCCAGCAAACATGTAACTGGCAAATTAAGGATGACTTTCAGAAATCTCAACAAAGGAGTCATTCACAGCCCTATACATGGTATATGTCAGTCCCATGTTGGGAAAAATACCGTCAGTATAGAGCCAGCATCTTCTAAAGCATGCCAAGATGGAAAACGTGAAAGGATCTAGTATGAGACTAGTCCTAGAGCTGAGAGGTCTGAGCAGTGAGAAAAGACTATAGGAGCTAAACATGACGACACAGGATGACAGAAGGAGCTGAGCTGACATGATCACTACGTACAAACTATTGATAGGAATATACAGGGTGGACATGGCAAGTCTGTTTCAGAGACGGGTATCAGGAATACGAAGGGACAGCTGGAAGTTAAATACAGATGAGTCGCATGGATGTAAGGAAATACTTCTTTATCCTTAGAGTGGTAAGGAAGTGAAACGGCCAACATAGCGAAGCGAAACAGAACTAGAATCAACACATAGTTTAAAGAAAGATGTTTAAGGACAATCGCAGCCATGAGCTCGCGAACCCAGACATCTAACATAACACAACCACTGTGACACACTGTATATAAGACGTCTAACATAACACAACCACTGCGACACACTGTATATTAGACATCTAACATAACACAACCACTGTGACACACTGTATATAAGACGTCTAACATAACACAACCACTGCGACACACTGTATATTAGACATCTAACATAACACAACCACTGTGACACACTGTATATAAGACGTCTAACATCACACAACCACTGCGGCACACTGTATATTAGATATCTAACATAACACAACCACTGTGACACACTGTATATACGACATCTGACACCACACAACCACTGTGAAACACTGTATACAAGACGTCTAACATCACACAACCACTGTGAAACACTGTATATAAGACATCTAACATAACACCAGACCACTGTGTCTAAAGTAAAATGGGTACAGTCTGTATATAAGACGTCAAAGACCGGGCCGCGGGGGCGTAAACACCACACAACCACTGTGAAACACTGTATATAAGACGTCTAACATCACACAACCACTATGACACACTGTTTTTAAGACATCTAACATCACACAACCACTGTGACACTGTATATAAGACATCTAACATCACACAACCACTGTGACACACTGTTTTTGAGACATCTAACATCACACAACCACTGTGACACTGTATATAAGACATCTAACATCACACAACCACTGTGGCACACTGTTTTTAAGACATCTAGCATCGCACAACCACTGTGAAACACTATATAAGACATCTAACATCACACAATCACTGTGAAACACTATATAAGACATCCAGCATCAAACACCCACTGTGAAACACTATATAAGATATCTAACATCAAACACCCACTGTGAAACACTATATAAGATATCTAACATTAAACTCCCACTGTGAAACACTATATAAGATATCTAACATCAAACAACCACTGTGAAACACTATATAAGACATCCAACATCAAACACCCACTGTGAAACACTATATAAGATATCTAACATCAAACACCCACTGTGAAACACTATATAAGACATCCAACATCAAACAACCACTGTGAAACACTATATAAGATATCTAACATCAAACAACCACTGTGAAACACTATACAAGACATCCAACATCAAACAACCACTGTGAAGCACTATATAAGATATCTAACATCAAACTCCCACTGTGAAACACTATATAAGATATCTAACATCAAACTCCCACTGTGAAACACTATATAAGATATCTAACATCAAACAACCACTGTGAAACACTATATAAGATATCTAACATCAAACAACCACTGTGAAACACTATATAAGACATCCAACATCAAACAACCACTGTGAAACACTATATAAGACATCTGACATACACTGGCTACTATTCTGTCTTGCTGTAAACTTCTACCGCGTGTTTACTTGAGTGACTTGAATAATTTATAGTTTAGAGAATAGGATTGACATACAAATTTACCCAAGTAAAGATCAGGAAACAAGGAAAAGCAACTAGACTGCCCATTTGCTTTAACAGCTTACCGGAATATTCTTATGATGTGCTTCTTCAAAACGTGAAAGGACAAAAAGAATGCATAAAAGAGAGAGAATATAAACGAGTGCTTTACTATGGTAAAACCTGTTATCGTGTCTCAGGGATAAGAGTCAAACATTATAAATTTACTGCATACACACATACAGGAGCCAGTCAGGAGCTGAGTCTCGACCCCTGCAACCACAATTAGGTGAATTAGGTGAGTACACGGTCACACACACTCTCTCTCTCTCTTTCTCTCTCGCTCAGTATTTGAGCATCACTTTGCCCAGTTGGGCACAGGTTACCCAGAGCACAGTATTTTATATGAAAGGTTAGCAAGAGACATATCACTGCCGCTGGCAATGCAGTGGCATGAACACTGGCAGACGTGTTACTATTGCAGTGGATTATTTTCGTTATCATTCCATTCATGGAGAACGCTAAATCCATACGAGTTATGGCATTCGCCTCTGTTATGGTACATTTAACCTGCATTCGATGCAGGTCATACTGAGCCATAACTGCAGGACATCTCAGCCAGCTGGAAGAACGGCTAGCCAGAACCATGTAACAGTGAGCCAGCTACTCCAGACGGATTAGCCAGGTGCTTAAGCTTTTCGTCTTTTCAGAGTGATGTTTGCCTTAATCCTTATGACGGTGTAGTGACTTGAGAAGAAATTTCTAGTTTCCCTGCTCTCTATAATTATTTTTGCTTAAATGGCTAATTTGTATTTTAATAATGTTCACAATTGCGTACTGTTCACATATACTTTTGTGTTTCGAATGTCTGTGCTAAACTGGTTTCTAGCACTATCGGGTACCACAGGTCCTGAGTAAAGTACTTTGGCTCTTGATAATGCTGAGGGAATAAGAGGCAATATAGTTTCTTCTAAGGAAAGGAAGGACACGTCCAACTCTTTAGATTAATGTATTGTCACTTAATAAGAGTTGCTTCAATATATCGTTCACTTACCGAAGTAGCAACATCAATAAAATTCATAGATACAACACATTACGTGACCTTCAAGTTCTCCTCCTCTTGTGACCTCGCAGATCTTCTCCTGTGACCTCCCAGTTCTCCTCCTCTTGTGACCTCCCAGTTCTTCTCCTCCTGCGACCTCCCAGTTCTTCTCCTCCTGTGACCTCCCAGTTCTCCTCCTCCTGTGTCCTCCCAGCTCTCCTCCTGTGACCTCCCAGTTCTTCTCCTCCTGTGACCTCCCAGTTCTCCTCTTGTGGCCTCCCAGTTCTTCTCCCCCTGTGACCTCCTTCGTTTCCACCCTTGAAAAAATTGGTTTCAAAGCAATTTCATTTAAGCTCTAATAAGTGATTAACCAAAAACAAACGTCCCTCCAAAAGACGAATTTTAAATATTATTCTGATGAGTTCCACAAGAGTGCTACTAGAGTGAAAATTTATTCATGATATTACGTTAAGAAATTGCTTCTCTGGCTCTGAAATTTCATCTTAAAATATGCAAAACATCAGCTGATGTTCGAGAATGTTTATAGTACCCTAGACAATGATGTCTAGGAATGTGCATTGTCTTCAGTACATCACCTGGTATAATAGAATGTTTATAGTATTCAAAATATCAGATGTTAAGGAATGCAAGCAAGCTTCACACTTGTGGAATGTTTATAGTATTCAAAATATCTTATATTAAGGAATGCAAGCAAACTTCACACTTGTGGAATGTTTATAATATTCAAAATATGATATATTAAGGAATGCAAGCAAGTTTCACACTTGTGGAATGTTTATAATATTCAGAATATCAGATATTAAGGAATGCAAGCAAGCTTCACACTTGTGGAATGTTTATAATGTTCAAAATGTCAGATATTAAGGAATGCAAGCAAGCTTCACACTTGTGGAATGTTTATAATATTCAGAATATCAGATATTAAGGAATGCAAGCAAGCTTCACACTTGTGGAATGTTTATAATGTTCAAAATATCAGATATTAAGGAATGCAAGCAAGCTTCACACTTTGTGGAATGTTTATAGTAGACGTGAACAGATAACGACACATGAGCCTCATGCTGATCTTTAGGTCATTCAGTGTGGCTGGCGAGATAATATGCAGCTTTATTACGTTGTTCTCACGCCACTGATCCGGGGATATTTTCTGTCATCTGGCAACTTTTCGAAGCACATTCCGACAAAGCTACAAATTTAGAAACTTTTAGAAATATATTTGTTCAATTGTTTGTTCGCTCCGCTTGTTTGTTGCAGATATTTCCATGCTAGAATGTGAATGTGAATATAAATGCCTAGTTCAGCTATAAACATATACATTACATATTAAAGATAATATCATACTGTAATATATATTCTTCGTATGTTATAATAAAATGCATATGAGAGTCAGACAGTACTGTGACCTTGTGTCCTCCATCCTACTGTTGAACTAGCTAGTTAAATATTAATTAATTTATTTAAACACTTCTAATGAAAATTATTTAGTGGTGTGTCTAATTTTAACCTGATGCCTATATTATTGTAATAAATATTAGACCTTTTGAATGATATGAATTAATATGGCATACTGTATGACATATCTTAATTGTTTCACTGACTGAGAGTTGAGACTTGAGAGTGAGTAGCTAACAGTAGGTGTGACTGGAAAAGGTCGGGTCCGCACTCTGCCAGTCACTTCTTGCTAAATAATTTTGACGTTTTATATTAATACTGTGAAGGACAGTACAGAAAGGGGAGTAGTTTCTGTGTACATAAGTTAGCTTAAGAACTGTGAGCGACAAAACAAATTCCCCCATCACCGCCTCGACCCTCGAAGGTAAGAGACAAAGAGCAATAGGACCACGACACAAAACTATCTTTGATGGTAGGTCGTATACAACACCAGCATCACAACACATAACTAACCTTGAAGGTAGGAGAATGCAACACTAGCATCACGAGACACAACTAACTTTGAAGGTAGGAGAATTACAACACCAGCATCACGACACACAACTAACCTTGAAGGTAGGAGACATACAACACCAGCATCACGACACACAACTAACCTTGAAGGTAGGAGACTTACAACACCAGTATCACGACACACAACTAACCTTGAAGGTAGGAGACATACAACACCAGCATCACGACACACAACTAACCTTGAAGGTAGGAGACATACAACACCAGCATCACGTCACACAGCTAACCTTGAAGGTAAGTCGTATACAACACCAACATCACGACACAACTACCCTTGAAGGTAGGTCGTATACAAAAGCAGCAGTACAATTCCTCCACCGCTGTATATCTTGCGACAAGATTTGTTTCTTGATTTATGTTGGCAAATTGTGTTTAACGAAATATTGCGGAGCATCATGTGTCATGCAGCCAAGTTACGTTACCTTAACGGCCTTAATATGTTTGTGGAGGACCAAGGAGGAGGTGTGTTAACTGCCTGTTGTGTGTACCTTCCTGATACACTGTGCAGATAGCCTTTCGTTCATATGTTACGACCGTTTTCACAACCATTAGAATTAGTTCATTTCCTCATCCCTTAAACTTCGATGAAATCTTAAATTTTTTTTCTAGGAAGAGGTTAAACCATATTAAATTATGCTACATTAGGCCAGAGGAGTTTAGGGTAACCCAACCTCAAAAAGTCACTCGATATTCAGCTATGCTGTAACTTGCCACGAATAATGAAATTGCACGAACTTCAAGTTTACATATAACAAAGGTGAAGATTTTTTCGCTTACATCGTTGGTAATTGGACGCTTTATTTAGGTTAGAGGGTACACTAACTTATAAGTGTACCAGCAGCCTGTGTTAGTTAGCAGTGTGTATTGCTGACTGTGACCTGCCAGACGGCAATACTGTGTGTTCCTCACTCACGCCAGGACCATTTTAAGTCGCCACCTGATAATGGTCAAAGTCGGGTCGAAACCTTATTCATTTTCATCTACAAGTTGAGAAATGAATTGCTGCCACCAATGTATTATATATTGTTGCAGCCACTGCATTATGTTTTGCTCCAGCCACGGTATTATGTATTATTCCAGCCGCAGTATTCTGTATTTTTTCAGCCACTGTATTATGTACTATTTCTGCCTCGATATTATGCATTTTTCCAGCCACTGTATTATGTATTGTTCCAGCCACGGTACTATATTTTGTTCAGGGTGTAGCAGTGACATTTTCCAGTCACAGTACAACTTTCCATACTTATTACTTCACACTTTTTACCCAAGAAAATACCAGCGAAATTCCAGAAATAAAAATTGTATAGCTAAGGGCGAAAATAAATTAAGCACCATCATCGTCGCTGATGACATGTTTGTCAGACAAATAGACTAAAACCTAACAAATCCCCGGACCCTGATGAACTATTCTTAAAGGGATGTATGGAGAATCTTAGCAAACCTTTGCCTAGTCTTTTTAGTAGATCACTACAAACTGGCATAGTGTCTGATAAGTGGAAAAAAGACAAATGTGATACATATCTCCAAACAGGAGACAGTTCCTTAGTTTCGAATCACACACCAGTTAGGTTTAGAAAGACACGTAAGCAAACACTAGGACATATTTGACAACATTTCGGCCCTGGGACCTTGATCACTTCTAACATACAGAGGTTAAAAAGACAGTATACACAGGCGGAGAGTGAGGTGTGAGTGACCTGAAGAATACCATATTGAGAGGACAGGTAGACACTGTGAACAAGTAACTCCTGTGTTGTCAGGTAGGCGGCGCTTTGCCTAGTTGAGTATTATGTATGCTAATGTTTTGGAAATTTTGTAGTTTCCATTATTATATTCAATGGTTTTGGTGACGGCTATTAGTGAAGCTTCCAGATATCGTTCGGTGTATGAAATCATGTTCGGTGAGGGCGAGCTGTGTCTCATCCCAGTTCATCAAATGTCCCGAGCAGTCCCTGTGGAGGACAAGCATACTTCAAGTCATCTCTGTTGCCAGCAACAGAGATGTGGATGAGTGGAGCAAACTCCCGAGTAGCGTCAATGAAGAGAAAACCCCAGAGTAGCTTTAGAAAGAGATTAGATAAACACATGAGTGGGTGTGAGTGACTTGAATCTCCTTAGCATGGTCCATTAGGCTTACTGTATTACTCCTTTCTCTATATGCTTTTACTGTAGTGTGTGCTTTGTTTTATATACAAAAACAAAAAAAATCTATCTGAATCTCCTGTATATGCCCTGGGCTGTGTATGCTCTTTCAACACACGTTTGAAGAACAAAAAACCATTATAAATCGTTAGCTGGTTTATGAACTACTGTAAATAACCAGTTTATATCTCAGTATTTATACTCTGAGATGTGTATGTTTCAGGATTTATATATACATTATGTGTCATACATAAACTGAAAGGTGTGCACCTCTGTAGCAACATGTGTTCGAACTCATAGGTTTGAACCCAGGATCTCATAGGTTTGAACCCAGGAACTCATAGGTTTGAAGCCCGGAACTCATAGGTTTGAACCCAGGAACTCATAAGTTTGAACCCAGGAACTCATAGGTTTGAACCCAGGAACTCATAGGTTTGAACCCAGGAACTCATAGGTTTGAACCCAGGAACTCATAGGTTTGAACCCAGGAACTCATAAGTTTGAACCCAGGAACTCATAAGTTTGAACCCAGGAACTCATAGGTTTGAACCCAGGAACTCATAGGTTTGAACTCAGGAACTCATAGGTTTGAACCCAGGAACTCATAGGTAAGAACCCAGGAACTCATAGGTTTGAACCCAGGAGCTCATAGGTTTGAACCCAGGAACTCATAGGTTTGAACCCAGGAACTCATAGGTTTGAACCCAGGAACTCATAGGTTTGAACCCAGGAACTCATAGGTTTGAACCCAGGAACTCATGGGTTTGAACCCAGGAACTCATAGGTTTGAACCCAGGAACTCATAGATTTGAACCCAGGAACTCATAGGTTTGAACCCAGGAACTCATAGGTTTGAACCCAAAAACTCATAGGTTTGAACCCAGGAACTCATAGGTTTGAACCCAGGAACTCATAGGTTTGAACCCAGGAACTCATAAGTTTGAACCCAGGAACTCATAGGTTTGAACCCAGGAACTCATAGGTTTGAACCCAGGAACTCATAGGTTTGAACCCAAAAACTCATAGGTTTGAACCCAGGAACTCATAGGTTTGAACCCAGGAACTCATAGGTTTGAACCCAGGAACTCATAGGTTTGAACCCAGGAACTCATAGGTTTGAACCCAGGAACTCATAGGTTTGAACCCAGGAACTCATAGGTAAGAACCCAGGAACTCATAGGTTTGAACCCAGGAGCTCATAGGTTTGAACCCAGGAACTCATAAGTTTGAACCCAGGAACTCATAGGTTTGAACCCAGGAACTCATAGGCTTGAACCCAGGAACTCATAGGTTTGAACCCAGGAACTCATGGGTTTGAACCCAGGAACTCATAGGTTTGAACCCAGGAACTCATAGATTTGAACCCAGGAACTCATTGAACCCAGGAACTCATAGATTTGAACCCAGGAACTCATAGGTTTGAACCCAGGAACTCATAGGTTTGAACCCAAAAACTCATAGGTTTGAACCCAGGAACTCATAGGTTTGAACCCAGGAACTCATAGGTTTGAACCCAGGAACTCATAGGTTTGAACCCAGGAACTCATAGGTTTGAACCCAGGAACTCATAGGTTTGAACCCAAAAACTCATAGGTTTGAACCCAGGAACTCATAGGTTTGAACCCAGGAACTCATAGGTTTGAACCCAGGAACTCATAGGTTTGAACCCAGGAACTCATAGGTTTGAACCCAGGAACTCATAGGTTTGAATCCAGGAACTCATAGGTTTGAACCCAGGAACTCATAGGTTTGAACCCAGGAACTCATAGGTTTGAACCCAGGAACTCATAGGTTTGAACCCAGGAACTCATAGGTTTGAACCCAGGAACTCATAGGTTTGAACCCAGGAACTCATAGGTTTGAACCCAGGAACTCATAGGTTTGAACCCAGGAACTCATAGGTTTGAACCCAGGAACTCATAGGTTTGAACCCAGGAACTCATAGGTTTGAACCCAGGAACTCATAGGTAAGAACCCAGGAACTCATAGGTTTGAACCCAGGAACTCATAGGTTTGAACCAAGGAACTCATAGGTTTGAACCCAGGAACTCATAGGTTTGAACCCAGGAACTCATAGGTTTGAACCCAGGAACTCATAGGTTTGAACCCAGGAACTCATAGGTTTGAACCCAGGAACTCATAGGTTTGAACCCAGGAACTCATAGGTTTGAACCCAGGAACTCATAGGTTTGAACCCAGGAACTCATAGGTAAGAACCCAAGAACTCATAGGTTTGAACCCAGGAACTCATAGGTTTGAACCAAGGAACTCATAGGTTTGAACCAAGGAACTCATAGATTTGAACCCAGGAACTCATAGGTTTGAACCCAGGAACTCATAGGTTTGAACCCAGGAACTCATAGGTTTGACCCCAAGAACTCATAGGTTTGAACCCAGGAACTCATAGGTTTGAACCCAGGAACTCATAGGTTTGAACCCAGGAACTTATAGGTTTGAACACAGGAACTCATAGGTTTGAACCCAGGAACTCATAGGTTTGAACCCAGGAACTCATAGGTTTGAACCCAGGAACTCATAGGTTTGAACCTAGGAACTCATAGGTTTGAACCCAGGAACTCATAGGTTTGAACACAGGAACTCATAGGTTTGAACCCAGGAACTCATAGGTTTGAACCCAGGAACTCATAGGTTTGAACCCAGGAACTCATAGGTTTGAACCAAGGAACTCATAGGTTTGAACCAAGGAACTCATAGGTTTGAACCAAGGAACTCATAGGTTTGAACCCAGGAACTCATAGGTTTGAACCCAGGAACTCATAGGTTTGAACCCAGGAACTCATAGGTTTGAACCCAGGAACTCATAGGTTTGAACCAAGGAACTCATAGGTTTGAACCCAGGAACTCATAGGTTTGAACCCAGGAACTCATAGGTTTGAACCCAGGAACTCATAGGTTTGAACCCAGGAACTCATAGGTTTGAACCCAGGAACTCATAGGTTTGAACCCAGGAACTCATAGGTTTGAACCCAGGAACTCATAGGTTTGAACTCACAGAGTTGCTCATACATTTTTTAAAACCAAAAGGAGAGCATCT